>NW_027195398.1:0-198282 GCF_038502225.1 Cherax quadricarinatus
AAATAGCAAAAGCACTGAAAAAATCGAAAAATGTGGCAAAATGATGTTTTTATGCATATTTAGAACACTTTTCACACAAACCGTATTTTTTAGGAAAAATTCAGGGGTTTTCCAGCTTTTTAATCAGAATTACTGGTGGAATTGAATTTTTCGAGCCTTTTCAATATTTTAAACTATATTACATATTTTTCAAAATGCCCATAAAATTTCGATAAAATTCAGAAATAATGTTGAATATTTCGAATATTTTTTTAGAAATAGCGAAAGCATTGAAAAAAAAGAAAAATATGGCAAAATGATGTTTTACTTCATATTTCGACGATTTAGAGCATTTAGAACACTTTTCAGACAAACCTGATTTTTTAGCTAAAATTCATGGATTTTCAAGCTTTTTTATCAGGATTACTGATGGAATTCAAATTTTCGAGCCTTTTCAACATTTTAAAGTATATTACATATTTTTCAAAGAGCCCATAAAATTTCGATGAAATTCAGAAATAATTTTGAATATTTCATATATTTTTTTCAAAAATAGCAAAAGCACTGAAAAAATCGAAAAATGTGGCAAAATGATGTTTTTATGCATATTTCGACTTTTTAGAACATTTAGAACACTTTTCAGACAAACCTGATTTTTTAGCTAAAATTCATGGATTTTCAAGCTTTTTTATTAGAATTTTTGATGGAATTGAAATTTTTGAGCATTTTCAACATTTTAAAGTATATTACAAATTTTTCAAAAAGCCCATAAAATTTCCCTGAAATTCAGAAATAATTTTGAACATTTCATATATTTTTTTAAAAATACGAAAAACATTGAAAAAATCGAAAAACATGGCAAAATGATGTTTTACTCCATATTTCGACGATTTAGAGCATTTAGATAACTTTTCAGACACACCTGATTTTAAAGCTAAAATTCATGGATTTTTAAACTTTTTTATCAGTATTACTGATGGAATTAAATTTTATGCTGAAAGTAACTTAAATATCACATTTTAGTGTAGTTTTGTGTCAATACATAATTCAAGTGTGAAAATCCATGTATTTTAGCTAGAAAGTATGGTTTGTTTGAAAAGTGCTCTAAATGCTCCAAATCGTCGAAATATGCAGTAAAACATCATTTTACCATATTTTTCGATTTTTTCAATGCTTTTGCTTTTTTTAAATACCTGAATTTTGAATATTTCATAATTTTTTTTAAAAATACCAAAAGCATTGAAAAAATCGAAAAATATGGCAAAATGATGTTTTACTGCATATTTAGACGATTTAGAGCATTTAGTTCACTTTTCAGACAAACCTGATTTTTTAGCTAAAATTCATGGATTTTCAAACTTCTTTATCAGAATTACTGATGGAATTAAATTTTATGCTGAAAGTAACTTAAATATCACATTTTAGTGTAGTATTGTGTCAATACATATTTCAAGTGTGAAAATCCATGAATTTTAGCTAAAAAATCATGTTTGTCTGAAAAGTGTTCCAAATGCTCTAAATCGTCGAAATATGCAGTAAAACATCATTTTGCCATATTTTTTCAATGCTTTTGGTATTTTTAAAAAACATATGTAATATATGAAATACCTGAAATATATGAAATACCTGAAGCTTTGAAAAAATAAAAAAAATATTGTAAAATGATGTTTTGCTGCATATTTCGACGATTTGGGGCATTTAGAACACTTTTCATACAAACCGTATTTTTTAGCTAAAATTCAGGTATTTTCAATCTTTTTTATCAGAATTACTGATGGAATTAAAATTTTCGAGCCTTTTCAATATTTTAAACTATATTACATATTTTTCAAAATGACCATAAAATTTCGATAAAATTCAGAAATAATGTTTCGATAAAATTCAGAAATAATGTTGAATATTTCGAATAATTTTTTAGAAATAGCGAAAGCATTGAAAAAAAAGAAAAATATGGCAAAATGATGTTTTACTTCATATTTCGACGATTTAGAGCATTTAGAACACTTTTCAGACAAACCTGATTTTTTAGCTAAAATTCATGGATTTTCAAGCTTTTTTATCAGGATTACTGATGGAATTCAAATTTTCGAGCCTTTTCAACATTTTAAAGTATATTACATATTTTTCAAAGAGCCCATAAAATTTCGATGAAATTCAGAAATAATTTTGAATATTTCATATATTTTTTTCAAAAATAGCAAAAGCACTGAAAAAATCGAAAAATGTGGCAAAATGATGTTTTTATGCATATTTCGACTTTTTAGAACATTTAGAACACTTTTCAGACAAACCTGATTTTTTAGCTAAAATTCATGGATTTTCAAGCTTTTTTATTAGAATTTTTGATGGAATTGAAATTTTTGAGCATTTTCAACATTTTAAAGTATATTACAAATTTTTCAAAAAGCCCATAAAATTTCCCTGAAATTCAGAAATAATTTTGAACATTTCATATATTTTTTTAAAAATACGAAAAACATTGAAAAAATCGAAAAACATGGCAAAATGATGTTTTACTCCATATTTCGACGATTTAGAGCATTTAGATAACTTTTCAGACACACCTGATTTTAAAGCTAAAATTCATGGATTTTTAAACTTTTTTATCAGTATTACTGATGGAATTAAAATTTATGCTGAAAGTAACTTAAACATCACATTTTAGTGTAGTTTTGTGTCAATACATAATTCAAGTGTGAAAATCCATGTATTTTAGCTAGAAAGTATGGTTTGTTTGAAAAGTGCTCTAAATGCTCCAAATCGTCGAAATATGCAGTAAAACATCATTTTACCATATTTTTCGATTTTTTCAATGCTTTTGCTTTTTTTAATACCTGAATTTTGAATATTTCATATATTTTTTAAAAATACCAAAAGAATTGAAAAAATCGAAAAATATGGCAAAATGATGTTTTACTGCTATTTAGACGATTTAGAGCATTTAGTTCACTTTTCAGACAAACCTGATTTTTTAGCTAAAATTCATGGATTTTCAAACTTCTTTATCAGAATTACTGATGGAATTAAATTTTATGCTGAAACTAACTTAAATATCACATTTTAGTGTAGTATTGTGTCAATACATATTTCAAGTGTGAAAATCCATGAATTTTAGCTAAAAAATCATGTTTGTCTGAAAAGTGTTCCAAATGCTCTAAATCGTCGAAATATGCAGTAAAACATCATTTTGCCATATTTTTTCAATGCTTTTGGTATTTTTAAAAAACATATGTAATATATGAAATACCTGAAATATATGAAATACCTGAAGCTTTGAAAAAATAAAAAAAATATTGTAAAATGATGTTTTGCTGCATATTTCGACGATTTGGGGCATTTAGAACACTTTTCATACAAACCGTATTTTTTAGCTAAAATTCAGGTATTTTCAAGCTTTTTTATCAGAATTACTGATGGAATTAAAATTTTCGAGCCTTTTCAATATTTTAAACTATATTACATATTTTTCAAAATGCCCATAAAATTTCGATAAAATTCAGAAATAATGTTGAATATTTCGAATATTTTTTTAGAAATAGCGAAAGCATTGAAAAAAAAGAAAAATATGGCAAAATGATGTTTTACTTCATATTTCGACGATTTAGAGCATTTAGAACACTTTTCAGACAAACCTGATTTTTTAGCTAAAATTCATGGATTTTCAAGCTTTTTTATCAGGATTACTGATGGAATTCAAATTTTCGAGCCTTTTCAACATTTTAAAGTATATTACATATTTTTCAAAGAGCCCATAAAATTTCGATGAAATTCAGAAATAATTTTGAATATTTCATATATTTTTTTCAAAAATAGCAAAAGCACTGAAAAAATCGAAAAATGTGGCAAAATGATGTTTTTATGCATATTTCGACTTTTTAGAACATTTAGAACACTTTTCAGACAAACCTGATTTTTTAGCTAAAATTCATGGATTTTCAAGCTTTTTTATTAGAATTTTTGATGGAATTGAAATTTTTGAGCATTTTCAACATTTTAAAGTATATTACAAATTTTTCAAAAAGCCCATAAAATTTCCCTGAAATTCAGAAATAATTTTGAACATTTCATATATTTTTTTAAAAATTCGAAAAACATTGAAAAAATCGAAAAACATTGCAAAATGATGTTTTACTCGATATTTCGACGATTTAGAGCATTTAGATAACTTTTCAGACAAACCTGATTTTAAAGCTAAAATTCATGGATTTTCAAACTTTTTTATCAGTATTACTGATGGAATTAAATTTTATGCTGAAAGTAACTTAAATATCACATTTTAGTGTAGTTTTGTGTCAATACATAATTCAAGTGTGAAAATCCATGTATTTTAGCTAGAAAGTATGGTTTGT
The DNA here is from genome assembly GCF_038502225.1 of Cherax quadricarinatus. Lineage (NCBI taxonomy): Eukaryota > Metazoa > Arthropoda > Malacostraca > Decapoda > Parastacidae > Cherax > Cherax quadricarinatus. The sequence continues at coordinate 4,329 of NW_027195398.1, forward strand.
TTGAAAAGTGCTCTAAATGCTCCAAATCGTCGAAATATGCAGTAAAACATCATTTTACCATATTTTTCGATTTTTTCAATGCTTTTGCTTTTTTTAAATACCTGAATTTTGAATATTTCATAATTTTTTTTAAAAAATACCAAAAGCATTGAAAAAATCGAAAAATATGGCAAAATGATGTTTTACTGCATATTTAGACGATTTAGAGCATTTAGTTCACTTTTCAGACAAACCTGATTTTTTAGCTAAAATTCATGGATTTTCAAACTTCTTTATCAGAATTACTGATGGAATTAAATTTTATGCTGAAAGTAACTTAAATATCACATTTTAGTGTAGTATTGTGTCAATACATATTTCAAGTGTGAAAATCCATGAATTTTAGCTAAAAAATCATGTTTGTCTGAAAAGTGTTCCAAATGCTCTAAATCGTCGAAATATGCAGTAAAACATCATTTTGCCATATTTTTTCAATGCTTTTGGTATTTTTAAAAAACATATGTAATATATGAAATACCTGAAATATATGAAATACCTGAAGCTTTGAAAAAATAAAAAAATATTGTAAAATGATGTTTTGCTGCATATTTCGACGATTTGGGGCATTTAGAACACTTTTCATACAAACCGTATTTTTTAGCTAAAATTCAGGTATTTTCAAGCTTTTTTATCAGAATTACTGATGGAATTAAAATTTTCGAGCCTTTTCAATATTTTAAACTATATTACATATTTTTCAAAATGCCCATAAAATTTCGATAAAATTCAGAAATAATGTTGAATATTTCGAATATTTTTTTAGAAATAGCGAAAGCATTGAAAAAAAAGAAAAATATGGCAAAATGATGTTTTACTTCATATTTCGACGATTTAGAGCATTTAGAACACTTTTCAGACAAACCTGATTTTTTAGCTAAAATTCATGGATTTTCAAGCTTTTTTATCAGGATTACTGATGGAATTCAAATTTTCGAGCCTTTCAACATTTTAAAGTATATTACATATTTTTCAAAGAGCCCATAAAATTTCGATGAAATTCAGAAATAATTTTGAATATTTCATAAATTTTTTTTGAAAAATAGCAAAAGCACTGAAAAAATCGAAAAATGTGGCAAAATGATGTTTTTATGCATATTTCGACTTTTTAGAACATTTAGAACACTTTTCAGACAAACCTGATTTTTTTAGCTAAAATTCATGGATTTTCAAGCTTTTTTATTAGAATTTTTGATGGAATAGAAATTTTTGAGCATTTTCAACATTTTAAAGTATATTACAAATTTTTCAAAAAGCCCATAAAAAATTTCATATATTTTTTTTTAAAAATAAGAAAAACATTGAAAAAATCGAAAAATGTGGCAAAATGATGTTTTACAGCATATTTCGACGATCTAGAGCATTTAGAACACTTTTCACACAAACCGTATTTTTTAGCTAAAATTCATGGATTTTCAAGCTTTTTTATCAGGATTACTGATGGAATTCAAATTTTCGAGCATTTTCAACATTTTAAAGTATATTACATATTTTTCAAAGAACCCATAAAATTTCGATGAAATTCAGAAATAATTTTGAATATTTCATATATTTTTTTCAAAAATAGCAAAAGCACTGAAAAAATCGAAAAATGTGGCAAAATGTTGTTTTTATGCATATTTCGACTTTTTAGAACATTTAGAACACTTTTCAGACAAACCTGATTTTTTTAGCTAAAATTCATGGATTTTCAAGCTTTTTTATTAGAATTTTTGATGGAATTGAAATTTTTGAGCCTTTTCAACATTTTAAAGTATATTACAAATTTTTCAAAAAGCCCATAAAATTTCCCTGAAATTCAGAAATAATTTTGAACATTTCATATATTTTTTTAAAAATACGAAAAACATTGAAAAAATCGAAAAACATGGCAAAATGATGTTTTACTCCATATTTCGACGATTTAGAGCATTTAGATAACTTTTCAGACACACCTGATTTTAAAGCTAAAATTCATGGATTTTTAAACTTTTTTATCAGTATTACTGATGGAATTAAATTTTATGCTGAAAGTAACTTAAATATCACATTTTAGTGTAGTTTTGTGTCAATACATAATTCAAGTGTGAAAATCCATGTATTTTAGCTAGAAAGTATGGTTTGTTTGAAAAGTGCTCTAAATGCTCCAAATCGTCGAAATATGCAGTAAAACATCATTTTACCATATTTTTCGATTTTTTCAATGCTTTTGCTTTTTTTAAATACCTGAATTTTGAATATTTCATAATTTTTTTTAAAAAATACCAAAAGCATTGAAAAAATCGAAAAATATGGCAAAATGATGTTTTACTGCATATTTAGACGATTTAGAGCATTTAGTTCACTTTTCAGACAAACCTGATTTTTTAGCTAAAATTCATGGATTTTCAAACTTCTTTATCAGAATTACTGATGGAATTAAATTTTATGCTGAAAGTAACTTAAATATCACATTTTAGTGTAGTATTGTGTCAATACATATTTCAAGTGTGAAAATCCATGAATTTTAGCTAAAAAATCATGTTTGTCTGAAAAGTGTTCCAAATGCTCTAAATCGTCGAAATATGCAGTAAAACATCATTTTGCCATATTTTTTCAATGCTTTTGGTATTTTTAAAAAACATATGTAATATATGAAATACCTGAAATATATGAAATACCTGAAGCTTTGAAAAAATAAAAAAATATTGTAAAATGATGTTTTGCTGCATATTTCGACGATTTGGGGCATTTAGAACACTTTTCATACAAACCGTATTTTTTAGCTAAAATTCAGGTATTTTCAAGCTTTTTTATCAGAATTACTGATGGAATTAAAATTTTCGAGCCTTTTCAATATTTTAAACTATATTACATATTTTTCAAAATGCCCATAAAATTTCGATAAAATTCAGAAATAATGTTGAATATTTCGAATATTTTTTTAGAAATAGCGAAAGCATTGAAAAAAAAGAAAAATATGGCAAAATGATGTTTTACTTCATATTTCGACGATTTAGAGCATTTAGAACACTTTTCAGACAAACCTGATTTTTTAGCTAAAATTCATGGATTTTCAAGCTTTTTTATCAGGATTACTGATGGAATTCAAATTTTCGAGCCTTTTCAACATTTTAAAGTATATTACATATTTTTCAAAGAGCCCATAAAATTTCGATGAAATTCAGAAATAATTTTGAATATTTCATATATTTTTTTCAAAAATAGCAAAAGCACTGAAAAAATCGAAAAATATGGCAAAATGATGTTTTTATGCATATTTCGACGATTTAGAACATTTAGAACACTTTTCAGACAAACCTGATTTTTTAGCTAAAATTCATGGATTTTCAAGCTTTTTTATTAGAATTTTTGATGGAATTGAAATTTTTGAGCATTTTCAACATTTTAAAGTATATTACAAATTTTTCAAAAAGCCCATAAAATTTCCCTGAAATTCAGAAATAATTTTGAACATTTCATATAGTTTTTTAAAAATTCGAAAAACATTGAAAAAATCGAAAAACATTGCAAAATGATGTTTTACTCGATATTTCGACGATTTAGAGCATTTAGATAACTTTTCAGACAAACCTGATTTTAAAGCTAAAATTCATGGATTTTCAAACTTTTTTATCAGTATTACTGATGGAATTAAATTTTATGCTGAAAGTAACTTAAATATCACATTTTAGTGTAGTTTTGTGTCAATACATAATTCAAGTGTGAAAATCCATGTATTTTAGCTAGAAAGTATGGTTTGTTTGAAAAGTGCTCTAAATGCTCCAAATCGTCGAAATATGCAGTAAAACATCATTTTACCATATTTTTCGATTTTTTCAATGCTTTTGCTTTTTTTAAATACCTGAATTTTGAATATTTCATAATTTTTTTTAAAAAATACCAAAAGCATTGAAAAAATCGAAAAATATGGCAAAATGATGTTTTACTGCATATTTAGACGATTTAGAGCATTTAGTTCACTTTTCAGACAAACCTGATTTTTTAGCTAAAATTCATGGATTTTCAAACTTCTTTATCAGAATTACTGATGGAATTAAATTTTATGCTGAAAGTAACTTAAATATCACATTTTAGTGTAGTATTGTGTCAATACATATTTCAAGTGTGAAAATCCATGAATTTTAGCTAAAAAATCATGTTTGTCTGAAAAGTGTTCCAAATGCTCTAAATCGTCGAAATATGCAGTAAAACATCATTTTGCCATATTTTTTCAATGCTTTTGGTATTTTTAAAAAACATATGTAATATATGAAATACCTGAAATATATGAAATACCTGAAGCTTTGAAAAAATAAAAAAATATTGTAAAATGATGTTTTGCTGCATATTTCGACGATTTGGGGCATTTAGAACACTTTTCATACAAACCGTATTTTTTAGCTAAAATTCAGGTATTTTCAAGCTTTTTTATCAGAATTACTGATGGAATTAAAATTTTCGAGCCTTTTCAATATTTTAAACTATATTACATATTTTTCAAAATGCCCATAAAATTTCGATAAAATTCAGAAATAATGTTGAATATTTCGAATATTTTTTTAGAAATAGCGAAAGCATTGAAAAAAAAAGAAAAATATGGCAAAATGATGTTTTACTTCATATTTCGACGATTTAGAGCATTTAGAACACTTTTCAGACAAACCTGATTTTTTAGCTAAAATTCATGGATTTTCAAGCTTTTTTATCAGGATTACTGATGGAATTCAAATTTTCGAGCCTTTTCAACATTTTAAAGTATATTACATATTTTTCAAAGAGCCCATAAAATTTCGATGAAATTCAGAAATAATTTTGAATATTTCATATATTTTTTTTCAAAAATACCAAAAGCATTGAAAAAATCGAAAAATATGGCAAAATGATGTTTTACTGCATATTTCGACGATTTAGAGCATTTAGAACACTTTTCACACAAACCTGATTTTTTAGCTAAAATTCATGGATTTTCAAGCTTTTTTATTAGAATTTTTGATGGAATTGAAATTTTTGAGCCTTTTCAACATTTTAAAGTATATTACAAATTTTTCAAAAAGCCCATAAAATTTCCCTGAAATTCAGAAATAATTTTGAACATTTCATATATTTTTTTAAAAATACGAAAAACATTGAAAAAATCGAAAAATATGGCAAAATGATGTTTTACTGCATATTTCGACGATTTAGAGCATTTGGAACACTTTTCAGACAAACCTGATTTTTTAGCTAAAATTCATGGATTTTCAAGCTTTTTTATCAGGATTACTGATGGAATTCAAATTTTCGAGCCTTTTCAACATTTTAAAGTATATTACATATTTTTCAAAGAGCCCATAAAATTTCGATGAAATTCAGAAATAATTTTGAATATTTCATATATTTTTTTCAAAAATAGCAAAAGCACTGAAAAAATCGAAAAATGTGGCAAAATGATGTTTTTATGCATATTTCGACTTTTTAGAACATTTAGAACACTTTTCAGACAAACCTGATTTTTTAGCTAAAATTCATGGATTTTCAAGCTTTTTTATTAGAATTTTTGATGGAATTGAAATTTTTGAGCATTTTCAACATTTTAAAGTATATTACAAATTTTTCAAAAAGCCCATAAAATTTCCCTGAAATTCAGAAATAATTTTGAACATTTCATATATTTTTTTTAAAAATACGAAAAACATTGAAAAAATCGAAAAACATGGCAAAATCATGTTTTACTGTATATTTCGACGATTTAGAGTATTTAGAATACTTTTCAGACAAACCTAATTTTTTAGCTAAAATTCATGGATTTTCAAGCTTTTTTATCATTTCAACATTTTAAAGTATATTACATAATTTTTCAAAATGCCCATAAAATTTCGATCGAAATTCAGAAATAATTTTGAATATTTCGAATATTTTTTTTTTTTTAAAAATAGCAAAAAGCATTGAAAAAACTGAAAAATCATGGCAAAATGATGTTTTTTCATATTTAGCATTTAAAACTTTTCAGACAAACCTGATATATGAAATTTTTTAGCTAAAATTCATGGATTTTCAAGCTATATTACATATTTTTCAAAATGCCCATAAAATTTTTTTATCAGGATTACTGATTTTTTAGCTAAAATTCATGGATTTTCAAGCTTTTTTATCAGGATTACTGATGGAATTCAAATTTTCGAGCCTTTTCAACATTTTAAAGTATATTACATATTTTTCAAAGAGCCCATAAAATTTCGATGAAATTCAGAAATAATTTTGAATATTTCATATATTTTTTTCAAAAATAGCAAAAGCACTGAAAAAATCGAAAAATGTGGCAAAATGATGTTTTTATGCATATTTCGACTTTTTAGAACATTTAGAACACTTTTCAGACAAACCTGATTTTTTAGCTAAAATTCATGGATTTTCAAGCTTTTTTATTAGAATTTTTGATGGAATTGAAATTTTTGAGCATTTTCAACATTTTAAAGTATATTACAAATTTTTCAAAAAGCCCATAAAATTTCCCTGAAATTCAGAAATAATTTTGAACATTTCATATATTTTTTTAAAAATACGAAAAACATTGAAAAAATCGAAAAACATGGCAAAATGATGTTTTACTCCATATTTCGACGATTTAGAGCATTTAGATAACTTTTCAGACACACCTGATTTTAAAGCTAAAATTCATGGATTTTTATGCTGAAAGTAACTTAAATATCACATTTTAGTGTAGTTTTGTGTCAATACATAATTCAAGTGTGAAAATCCATGTATTTTAGCTAGAAAGTATGGTTTGTTTGAAAAGTGCTCTAAATGCTCCAAATCGTCGAAATATGCAGTAAAACATCATTTTACCATATTTTTCGATTTTTTCAATGCTTTTGCTTTTTTTAAATACCTGAATTTTGAATATTTCATAATTTTTTTTAAAAAATACCAAAAGCATTGAAAAAATCGAAAAATATGGCAAAATGATGTTTTACTGCATATTTAGACGATTTAGAGCATTTAGTTCACTTTTCAGACAAACCTGATTTTTTAGCTAAAATTCATGGATTTTCAAACTTCTTTATCAGAATTACTGATGGAATTAAATTTTATGCTGAAAGTAACTTAAATATCACATTTTAGTGTAGTATTGTGTCAATACATATTTCAAGTGTGAAAATCCATGAATTTTAGCTAAAAAATCATGTTTGTCTGAAAAGTGTTCCAAATGCTCTAAATCGTCGAAATATGCAGTAAAACATCATTTTGCCATATTTTTTCAATGCTTTTGGTATTTTTAAAAAACATATGTAATATATGAAATACCTGAAATATATGAAATACCTGAAGCTTTGAAAAAATAAAAAAATATTGTAAAATGATGTTTTGCTGCATATTTCGACGATTTGGGGCATTTAGAACACTTTTCATACAAACCGTATTTTTTAGCTAAAATTCAGGTATTTTCAAGCTTTTTTATCAGAATTACTGATGGAATTAAAATTTTCGAGCCTTTTCAATATTTTAAACTATATTACATATTTTTCAAAATGCCCATAAAATTTCGATAAAATTCAGAAATAATGTTGAATATTTCGAATATTTTTTTAGAAATAGCGAAAGCATTGAAAAAAAAGAAAAATATGGCAAAATGATGTTTTACTTCATATTTCGACGATTTAGAGCATTTAGAACACTTTTCAGACAAACCTGATTTTTTAGCTAAAATTCATGGATTTTCAAGCTTTTTTATCAGGATTACTGATGGAATTCAAATTTTCGAGCCTTTTCAACATTTTAAAGTATATTACATATTTTTCAAAGAGCCCATAAAATTTCGATGAAATTCAGAAATAATTTTGAATATTTCATATATTTTTTTTCAAAAATACCAAAAGCATTGAAAAAATCGAAAAATATGGCAAAATGATGTTTTACTGCATATTTCGACGATTTAGAACATTTAGAACACTTTTCAGACAAACCTGATTTTTTAGCTAAAATTCATGGATTTTCAAGCTTTTTTATTAGAATTTTTGATGGAATTGAAATTTTTGAGCATTTTCAACATTTTAAAGTATATTACAAATTTTTCAAAAAGCCCATAAAATTTCCCTGAAATTCAGAAATAATTTTGAACATTTCATATATTTTTTTAAAAATACGAAAAACATTGAAAAAATCGAAAAACATGGCAAAATGATGTTTTACTGCACATTTCGACGATTTAGAGCATTTAGATAACTTTTCAGACAAACCTGATTTTTTAGCTAAAATTCATGGATTTTCAAACTTTTTTATCAGGATTACTGATGGAATTCAAATTTTCGAGCCTTTTCAACATTTTAAAGTATATTACATATTTTTCAAAGACCCCATAATATTTCTATGAAATTCAGAAATAATTTTGAATATTTTATATATTTTTTTCAAAAATAGGAAAAGCACTGAAAAAATCGAAAAATGTGGCAAAATGATGTTTTTATGCATATTTCGACTTTTTAGAACATTTAAAACACTTTTCAGACAAACCTGATTTTTTTAGCTAAAATTCATGGATTTTCAAGCTTTTTTATTACAAACACACTACTACCAACACACATATATACATACATGTGTACACATACACATCACTACAAACACACTACTACCAACACACATATATACATACATGTGTACACATACACATCACTACAAACACACTACTACCAACACACATATATACATACATGTGTACACATACACATCACTACAAACACACTACTACCAACACACATATATACATACATGTGTACACATACACATCACTACAAACACACTACTACCAACACACATATATACATACATGTGTACACATACACATCACTACAAACACACTACTACCAACACACATATATACATACATGTGTACACACATACATCACTACAAACACACTACTACCAACACACATATATACATACATGTGTACACATACACATCACTACAAACACACTACTACCAACACACATATATACATACATGTGTACACATACACATCACTACAAACACACTACTACCAACACACATATATACATACATGTGTACACATACACATCACTACAAACACACTACTACCAACACACATATATACATACATGTGTACACATACACATCTCTAGAAACACACTACTACCAACACACTACTACCAACACACATACATACATGTGTACACTTACACATCACTACAAACACACACTACCAACATACATACATGTGTACACACATACATCACTACACACTACTACCAACACACTCATACACATACATGTGTACACATACACATCACTACAAACACACTACTACCAACACACATATATACATACATGTGTACACACACACATCACTACAAACACACTACTACCAACACACATATATACATACATGTGTACACATACACATCACTACAAACACACTACTACCAACACACATATATACATACATGTGTACACATACACATCACTACAAACACACTACTACCAACACACATATATACATACATGTGTACACATACACATCACTACAAACACACTACTACCAACACACATATATACATACATGTGTACACATACACATCACTACAAACACACTACTACCAACACACATATATACATACATGTGTACACATCACTACATCACTACAACACACATATATACTACTACACACATCACTACAAACACATACTACATACATGTGTACACACATACATCACTACAAACACACTACTACCAACACACATATATACATACATGTGTACACACATACATCACTACAAACACACTACTACCAACACACATATATACATACATGTGTACACACATACATCACTACAAACACACTACTACCAACACACATATATACATACATGTGTACACACATACATCACTACAAACACACTACTACCAACACACATATATACATACATGTGTACACACATACATCACTACAAACACACTACTACCAACACACATATATACATACATGTGTACACACATACATCACTACAAACACACTACTACCAACACACATATATACATACATGTGTACACACATACATCACTACAAACACACTACTACCAACACACATATATACATACATGTGTACACACACACATCACTACAAACACACTACTACCAACACACATATATACATACATGTGTACATACATCACTACAAACACACTACTACCAACACACATATATACATACATGTGTACACACATACATCACTACAAACACACTACTACCAACACACATATATACATACATGTGTACACACATACATCACTACAAACACACTACTACCAACACACATATATACATACATATGTACACGTTATCATAGACATATCAACACTCTCCCTCACCATTGTTTAATTAAAATTAATATTGTATAAATTGTGTATGAGAATTTAGATAATTTTTGTTTATATCATTTAAATTTTCTCTAAGAAAGTGCAATAAGGGTTATAATTTTTTGATGAAATAATGTGGTAAAAGATGTAAATATGTGAAGAAATTACTAACTTGAGAGACTTGTGGTTAAGATAAAGAAGATATTCAGAAGAATAAACACTTTGTTTAAGTAGAATTAATTATTAAATAACTTTCTCAATTCTCATACTTACACTTCTCTCACCTCTTTATTAATGACTTAAAAAAACATTCACCACAACAGACAAAAAATAAAAACTTTCCGTGATGAAAAAAAAAAAACACTCGACTTGGATGATTCGATCTGTTGACAATAAGAATTTTGGTGGTGGCTGCCACGACCTGGCCAGTACGACTGTGTGTTGCCACAACCTGGCCAGTACGACTGTGTGTTGCCACAACCTGGCCAGTACGACTGTGTGTTGCCACAACCTGGCCAGTACGACTGTGTGTTGCCACAACCTGGCCAGTACGACTGTGTGTTGCCACAACCTGGCCAGTACGACTGTGTGTTGCCACAACCTGGCCAGTACGACTGTGTGTTGCCACAACCTGGCCAGTACGACTGTGTGTTGCCACAACCTGGCCAGTACGACTGTGTGTTGCCACAACCTGGCCAGTACGACTGTGTGTTGCCACAACCTGGCCAGTACGACTGTGTGTTGCCACAACCTGGCCAGTACGACTGTGTGTTGCCACAACCTGGCCAGTACGACTGTGTGTTGCCACAACCTGGCCAGTACGACTGTGTGTTGCCACAACCTGGCCAGTACGACTGGGTGTTGCCACAACCTGGCCAGTACGACTGTGTGTTGCCACAACCTGGCCAGTACGACTGTGTGTTGCCACAACCTGGCCAGTACGACTGTGTGTTGCCACAACCTGGCCAGTACGACTGTGTGTTGCCACAACCTGGCCAGTACGACTGTGTGTTGCCACAACCTGGCCAGTACGACTGTGTGTTGCCACAACCTGGCCAGTACGACTGTGTGTTGCCACAACCTGGCCAGTACGACTGTGTGTTGCCACAACCTGGCCAGTACGACTGTGTGTTGCCACAACCTGGCCAGTACGACTGTGTGTTGCCACAACCTGGCCAGTACGACTGTGTGTTGCCACAACCTGGCCAGTACGACTGTGTGTTGCCACAACCTGGCCAGTACGACTGTGTGTTGCCACAACCTGGCCAGTACGACTGTGTGTTGCCACAACCTGGCCAGTACGACTGTGTGTTGCCACAACCTGGCCAGTACGACTGTGTGTTGCCACAACCTGGCCAGTACGACTGTGTGTTGCCACAACCTGGCCAGTACGACTGTGTGTTGCCACAACCTGGCCAGTACGACTGTGTGTTGCCACAACCTGGCCAGTACGACTGTGTGTTGCCACAACCTGGCCAGTACGACTGTGTGTTGCCACAACCTGGCCAGTACGACTGTGTGTTGACACAACCTGGCCAGTACGACTGTGTGTTGCCACAACCTGGCCAGTACGACTGTGTGTTGCCACAACCTGGCCAGTACGACTGTGTGTTGCCACAACCTGGCCAGTACGACTGTGTGTTGCCACAACCTGGCCAGTACGACTGTGTGTTGCCACAACCTGGCCAGTACGACTGTGTGTTGCCACAACCTGGCCAGTACGACTGTGTGTTGCCACAACCTGGCCAGTACGACTGTGTGTTGTCACAACCTGGCCAGTACGACTGTGTGTTGCCACAACCTGGCCAGTACGACTGTGTGTTGCCACAACCTGGCCAGTACGACTGTGTGTTGCCACAACCTGGCCAGTACGACTGTGTGTTGCCACAACCTGGCCAGTACGACTGTGTGTTGCCACAACCTGGCCAGTACGACTGTGTGTTGCCACAACCTGGCCAGTACGACTGTGTGTTGCCACAACCTGGCCAGTACGACTGTGTGTTGCCACAACCTGGCCAGTACGACTGTGTGTTGTCACAACCTGGCCAGTACGACTGTGTGTTGCCACAACCTGGCCAGTACGACTGTGTGTTGCCACAACCTGGCCAGTACGACTGTGTGTTGCCACAACCTGGCCAGTACGACTGTGTGTTGCCACAACCTGGCCAGTACGACTGTGTGTTGTCACAACCTGTACGACTGTGTGTTGTCACAACCTGGCCAGTACGACTGTGTGTTGTCACAACCTGGCCAGTACGACTGTGTGTTGTCACAACCTGGCAGTACGACACCTGTTGCCACAACCTGGCCAGTACGACTGTGTGTTGCTGTGTGTTGTCACAACCTGGCCAGTACGACTGTGTTGTCACAACCTGGCCAGTACGACTGTGTGTTGCTGTGTGTTGTCACAACCTGGCCAGTACGACTGTGTGTTGCCACAACCTGGCCAGTACGACTGTGTGTTGCCACAACCTGGCCAGTACGACTGTGTGTTGTCACAACCTGGCCAGTACGACTGTGTGTTGTCACAACCTGGCCAGTACGACTGTGTGTTGTCACAACCTGGCCAGTACGACTGTGTGTTGTCACAACCTGGCCAGTACGACTGTGTGTTGTCACAACTTGGCCAGTACGACTGTGTGTTGTCACAACCTGGCCAGTACGACTGTGTGTTGTCACAACCTGGCCAGTACGACTGTGTGTTGTCACAACCTGGCCAGTACGACTGTGTGTTGTCACAACCTGGCCAGTACGACTGTGTGTTGTCACAACCTGGCCAGTACGACTGTGTGTTGTCACAACCTGGCCAGTACGACTGTGTGTTGTCACAACCTGGCCAGTACGACTGTGTGTTGTCACAACCTGGCCAGTACGACTGTGTGTTGTCACAACCTGGCCAGTACGACTGTGTGTTGTCACAACCTGGCCAGTACGACTGTGTGTTGTCACAACCTGGCCAGTACGACTGTGTGTTGTCACAACCTGGCCAGTACGACTGTGTGTTGTCACAACCTGGCCAGTACGACTGTGTGTTGTCACAACCTGGCCAGTACGACTGTGTGTTGTCACAACCTGGCCAGTACGACTGTGTGTTGTCACAACCTGGCCAGTACGACTGTGTGTTGTCACAACCTGGCCAGTACGACTGTGTGTTGTCACAACCTGGCCAGTACGACTGTGTGTTGTCACAACCTGGCCAGTACGACTGTGTGTTGTCACAACCTGGCCAGTACGACTGTGTGTTGTCACAACCTGGCCAGTACGACTGTGTGTTGTCACAACCTGGCCAGTACGACTGTGTGTTGTCACAACCTGGCCAGTACGACTGTGTGTTGTCACAACCTGGCCAGTACGACTGTGTGTTGTCACAACCTGGCCAGTACGACTGTGTGTTGTCACAACCTGGCCAGTACGACTGTGTGTTGTCACAACCTGTTCTAAATTGGTGAAGGATAATGCAAGTCAAAAGCTTTTCTGTTGTGTTTATTTCGCTGCCTTTACACACAGGATAACAGGCCTTTGGGACTCCTGGGTTGTAATAGGTAACAAAAGAAAAGTACAGTAACTTCCAATAACAGCATACTAACACATACACAAGTGAAAGTTTGTGTATGCAATAATTTCGCAAAAATCATTCTGAACCTAACGGAAAAAAATGTATTTCATTGTGTTTGTTTATTATTAAATTATTGTAAACTTATCTAAAACATTTTTAGTTAAATTAGGCTAAATCAAATTAAATTAAATTAAAGGTTAGGTAAGTTTTCTAAGGTTCTTTTAGAACAAAGTTATTAGTTTTTACATTAACATAAATGAAAAAAATATATCTTTAAACGCACAGAGAAAATATAAGAAAGGACTCAATTTTACATGAGGTCTTGTTAACAGACCAGTTTCACCCATTCGGATATTGGGATATTGGCAGTTTGGAAGAGTATCTAATATTACTTCATATATGCTTCTAAACTGTTGTGTCTGAGCGCCTCTGCAAAGACAGTGATTATGTGTGAGTGAGGTGAAAGTGTTGAATGATGATGAAAGTATTTCCTTTTTGGGGATTTTTTTCATATTATGATAACGTGGGTGGCACCAGCGAGATGCCACTGACGTGTTATTCCCGAGTAGGAATAACCCCACCATGGTTACTGTCAGGGAGGCTGGAGTGGGAATAACACCACCATGGCTACTGTCAGGGAGGCTGGAGTGGGAATAACCACCACCATGGAGTGGGAATACTGTTACAGGGAGGCTGGAGTGGGAATAACACCACCATGGATGCTACTGTCAGGGAGGCTGGAGTGGGAATAACACCATGGCTACTGTCAGGGAGGCTGGAGTGGGAATAACACCACCGATGCTACTGTCAGGGAGGCTGGAGTGGGAATAACACCACCATGGCTACTGTCAGGGAGGCTGGAGTGGGAATAACACCACCATGGTTACTGTCAGGGAGGCTGGAGTGGGAATAACACCACCATGGCTACTGTCAGGGAGGCTGGAGTGGGAATAACACCACCATGGTTACTGTCAGGGAGGCTGGAGTGGGAATAACACCACCATGGCTACTGTCAGGGAGGCTGGAGTGGGAATAACACCACCGATGCTACTGTCAGGGAGGCTGGAGTGGGAATAACACCACCGATGCTACTGTCAGGGAGGCTGGAGTGGGAATAACACCACCATGGCTACTGTCAGGGAGGCTGGAGTGGGAATAACACCACCATGGCTACTGTCAGGGAGGCTGGAGTGGGAATAACACCACAATGGCTACTGTCAGGGAGGCTGGAGTGGGAATAACACCACCGATGCTACTGTCAGGGAGGCTGGAGTGGGAATAACACCACCGATGCTACTGTCAGGGAGGCTGGAGTGGGAATAACACCACCGATGCTACTGTCAGGGAGGCTGGAGTGGGAATAACACCACCGATGCTACTGTCAGGGAGGCTGGAGTGGGAATAACACCACCGATGCTACTGTCAGGGAGGCTGGAGTGGGAATAACACCACCGATGCTACTGTCAGGGAGGCTGGAGTGGGAATAACACCACCGATGCTACTGTCAGGGAGGCTGGAGTGGGAATAACACCACCGATGCTACTGTCAGGGAGGCTGGAGTGGGAATAACACCACCGATGCTACTGTCAGGGAGGCTGGAGTGGGAATAACACCACCGATGCTACTGTCAGGGAGGCTGGAGTGGGAATAACACCACCGATGCTACTGTCAGGGAGGCTGGAGTGGGAATAACACCACCAATGCTACTGTCAGGGAGGCTGGAGTGGGAATAACACCACCGATGCTACTGTCAGGGAGGCTGGAGTGGGAATAACACCGATGCACCTGGAGTGGGATGCTACTGTCAGGGAGGCTGGAGTGGGAATAACACCACCGATGCTACTGTCAGGGAGGCTGGAGTGGGAATAACACCAACAATGCTACTGTCAGGGAGGCTGGAGTGGGATGCTACTGTCAGGGAGGCTGGAGTGGGAATAACACCACCAATGCTACTGTCAGGGAGGCTGGTTGACGCTTTTGAATCCAAATCATGAATAATAACAATAATAATTAATAATAATAATAATAATAATAACATAATAATAATAATAATAATATATTATAATGAATTATAATATATTTGCGACCACTGTCAGCCTCAGAGTTATCTCTGAGTTACCAGACCTTGCCACGTGGAGGCCAGTGGTTCGTCTTTAAGGTCCCCCCCCCCTCGCCTTCCCCAGGTTCATGTGTCCAGGAATTCATCCGTGGGCCCCCGGATGTCTCCCCTTCCTCATTTCCCTAAGGTCAGCCTCGCCTCTCTTTCTCTCTCTGCCTTCCAGCCTCAGCCTTCCCCAGGTTCATGTATCCAGGAATCCATCTGTCTGCCTCCGGATGTTTTCCCTTCCTCACTTCCCTAAGGTCAGCCTCACCAACCTGTTTTCTTGCTGTCCCCAGGTTCATGTATCCAGGAATCCTTCCGTCTACCGCCGGATATCTTCCCTTCCCTACTTACCCAAGGTCAGCCTCAACTGCATGTATTCTTGCATGTATCCAGGGATCCATCCGTTCGCTTGTCTCCCCTTCCCCACTTGCCAAGGTTCATGTATCCAGGGATCCATCCGTTCGCTCCCTGATGTCTCCCCTTCCCCACTTACCCAAGGTCAGCCTCAACTGCATGTATTCTTGCCATCCCCAGGTTCATGTATCCAGGAATCCATCCGTTCGCTCCCGGATGTCTCCCCTTCCCCACTTACCCAAGGTCAGCCTCAACGACAACCTTCCCCAAGTTCATGTATCCAGGAATCCATCCGCTCGCTCCGGATGTCTTCCCTTCCCCATTTCCCTAAGGTCGGCGGTGCCTTCCCCGGATCAGTGTCTCCAGGAGTCCACTTATGTCACCTGAGTGGACTCCCTTCCCCACTTCCCCAAGGTCAGCGGTATTCTTGCCGTCCGCAGGATCATGTATCCAGGAATCCTTCCGTCTACCGCCGGATATCTTCCCTTCCCCACTTACCCAAGGTCAGCCTCAACTGCATGTATTCTTGCCTTGCTCAGGTTCATGTATCCAGGAATCCATCCGCTCGCTCCGGATGTCTCCCCTTCCCCACTTACCCAAGGTCAGCCTCAACAACAACCTTCCTCAAGTTCAGGTCTCCCCTTCCCCACTTATCAAGTTCATGTATCCAGGAATCCATCCACTCGCTCCGGATGTCTTCCCTTCCCCATTTCCCTAAGGTCGGCGGTGCCTTCCCCGGATCAGTGTCTCCAGGAATACACTTATGTCACCTCAGTGGACTCCCTTCCCCACTTCCCCAAGGTCAGCGGTATTCTTGCCGTCCGCAGGATCATGTATCCAGGAATCCTTCCGTCTACCGCCGGATATCTTCCCTTCCCCACTTACCCAAGGTCAGCCTCAACTGCATGTATTCTTGCCTTGCTCAGGTTCATGTATCCAGGAATCCATCCGCTCGCTCCGGATGTCTCCCCTTCCCCACTTACCCAAGGTCAGCCTCAACAACAACCTTCCTCAAGTTCATGTATCCAGGAATCCATCCGCTCGCTCCGGATGTCTTCCCTTCCCCATTTCCCTAAGGTCGGCGGTGCCTTCCCCGGATCAGTGTCTCCAGGAGTCCACTTATGTCACCTGAGTGGACTCCCTTCCCCACTTCCCCAAGGTCAGCGGTATTCTTGCCGTCCGCAGGATCATGTATCCAGGAATCCTTCCGTCTACCGCCGGATATCTTCCCTTCCCCACTTACCCAAGGTCAGCCTCAACTGCATGTATTCTTGCCTTGCTCAGGTTCATGTATCCAGGAATCCATCCGCTCGCTCCGGATGTCTCCCCTTCCCCACTTACCCAAGGTCAGCCTCAACAACAACCTTCCTCAAGTTCATGTATCCAGGAATCCATCCGCTCGCTCCGGATGTCTTCCCTTCCCCATTTCCCTAAGGTCGGCGGTGCCTTCCCCGGATCAGTGTCTCCAGGAGTCTACTTGTGTCACCTGAGTGGACTCCCTTCCCCACTTCCCCAGAGTCAGCGGTGCCTTCCCCGGATCAGTGTCTCTAGGAGTCCACTTATGTCACCTCAGGTGGACTCCCTTCCCCACTTCCCCAGAGTCAGCGGTTGCCACCTTCAGTGACCTCGCTGCATGGAAACTTGGTCTTGTCTAGCTGGTCTACGGTAGAGACTGTCCAGGTGGGTGGAATTACTGGAGGTGACACACACAGAAAACTGCGTCCAGTAATTACACCCACCAAGACAGCCGCGACCGTAGGTCAGCTAGACGCCACCAAGCTGCCTCACAGTTCCGCCACCTCCGAGAGGCTAATTAACGTAAATTTTGGAAATCCTTTTATATTACAGTATGAATTTAGTCTAAGTACGAGATTTTCTTGTTTATTTATCAGTTTAAAAGTATTTGTAAGTGTTTTATTTTATGTAGATGAATGTCCAAGTGTTGAAGAACTTTTCCACCTCCATCAAAACTGTATTAAATATTACACTGTTTTCATTTTTATTTATTTATTGGTCATTTTCATATGACATTGAAAGACTAACAAGCGCACAAACATACACATATATATGTATTTTTACATACATTTATACGCTGGTTTACGGTATTTTGACGACATTCTTCGTGAAACATGTAAATATATAAAGACGCGACACGTTTGTGACACTAGTGGAGGACTTGAGTTATCTTTAATTACTGATGTAAAGTATTAGGACGAGTTTCCCTTAAAAATTAACTCCGCCATTAACCAAGAGTTACCTCTTCTTCTTCTTCTACTGCTGCTACTACTACTATTACTACTACTACTACTACTACTACTACTACTACTACTACTACTACCACCATCACCACCACCACCACCACCACCACCACCACCACCACCACCACCACCACCACCACCACCACCACCACCACCACCACCACCACCACCACCACCACCACCACCACCACCACCACCACCACCACCACCACCACCACCACCACCACCACCACCACCACCACCACCACCACCACCACCACCACCACCACCACCACCACAACTACCATGACCAACAACATATGTTCTTTTACTAAACCACTAAATCAATTTTGAATGTTTTACTTGTTGAGATTCACGAGGCTGAATGTTTGTTCGTATATGTAAGTGAAGGAGACAAATAAGTATGTGTTAATAACAGCCTTTAATAAACATTGAAATATGTTAAAGTTATGAACATCAATTATTTCTAAATTGACTTGTTGTTATTTAAGTGTTTTGAAATGATTTAGAAAAGTGAATGTTGAATAATTAACTGCAACATCAAGTCTCAATAATTTTGCGCTTCTTATTATGATATAAAAAAAGGCAATGCAGAGTACAGTTTACAATAAACTTTCAGGACAAACTTTTCATTTTACAATGGTTGTATCAGTCAGTTGTTGAACTACTTGACAATGTGTGAAAATGTGTTCTATACTTACACTCATTTAGCAAAATATTGTCATATAATAAATGGAAAAAATGGATTTAAACTCCATCATTTGAGGTGGACGTTGAGAGGTGTGAAGCCCAAACACAGCATTTCCTCAGAGAGGAACTTAACTCTTCAAATGTAGCAACACCATGAAGCACTGACCATATATGATATTACAACACAAGTGTTTAAATATCAGTATATACAAATGGATGTAATTACCGGGGAGGACACACAGAAATCTGCGCCCAGTAAATACATCCGCCCGGGAAGACTAGAAACATAGTCCAGCCAGAAGAGAAGAACTCCTCTACCTGGACCACCATGGTGAAGCCAGTTGTTGTTTATTTCGGTCGTCTTTTTAAATGTCATAGATTTTTATGTTCTTATTTGAGCTTTTCTGTATTTTCAGTCATGTAAAAGCGTGATCTCTGTGTTTCTATGTGTAACTTCCTTATTTATTATTTACTGGTGTTATTGTGTTAAACATTGTGATCTTCGCATCACCGGTATTATTATATCTCTGATATAATGCATAACAGGGTTATCGTTGTATTCTTTATATTACTATATAAAAAAGAGTGATATTTGCTTTTCTAATTTTACCAGTTATACTATTGTGACCTCTGGAGCTCTGGTGTTACTGTGTATAAGCGTAACGTTTATATCTCTGGTATTACTGCATATAACCCAGTGATCTTTGTATCTCTGACAGCTCTAGCAAAGGTTTTCTGATAGTCTAGGTAAATACATCTCTTCATCCATTTCTATATTCAATAGTTTCTCCTATATTAATTATAGAACTTATAAGTACAGGATTTTGTAATCAGAAATTCAAATTCTTTACCAGCATTATACTGAATTCACTTTTCTCTAGCGACTTTAACAAAGTTTTGTTACACCACTTATCAAGGAAGCAACCTTAGTCTAAACCACCTGCAGTGACACTTTTAAAACTCTGTGACCCTTTGCTCAATCTTACATTTGCCTGCACATGTACACTCCTGTAGAGTGTGACTCTCCTTTACTTCACAAAGGTTTGCCTCGTCTCTTTCAGTATCCTCACCTCTATCTTCCTACATCAGTTCCTTCCCAAGATCTTGTTTACAGGAATTCGTCCGTCTATCTACTGGATGTCTTGCCTTCCCCACTTTCCGGAGGTCCCAGACGACCTTGCTGGATTGGAATTATGTCTTTTCTAACTACGGTCGAGACTTTCCTGGTGGAGGAAATACAGGAGACACAGAGAAATTTGTGTCTAGAAATTACACCCACCAAGACAGCCATGAACTTACACCAAGACTCCCGGATATCGTTAGTAAACGAAAATTTTACTCATACTTACGTCGCAATATATATCTTTATTAATATATATATATTTTTCAGTTACGTAGCAGAAAAAGCGTTTGTCTGAATGTTGTATTGTGTGTAAATGACTGCCAAATTCTTAATCTAATTGTCAACCTACGTGAAGATATGTTATAAATATTATTTCTTTTGTTACTTGTCTTTTGTGTATGTACAGCACGCGCAGAGCCATAAATGCGCGCGCACGCACGCGCACACACACACGCAAACACACACACACACACACACACACACACACACACACACACACACACACACACACACACACACACACACACACACACACACACACACACACACACACACACACACACACACACACACACACACACACAATCAGTCCAGGAGCTATGACACGATCCCTACAAACACACAATCAGTCCAGGAGCTATGACACGATCCCTACAACCACAATTAGGCGAGTACACACACACAGTTTTGGGAGATAAGGGAAATAGAGGAAGGGGGGAGGGGGCAATAATTAAGGATAATACTATAGACAGAATAAGAAAAAACAAAATGAGTGGCAACATCTAAATGTATTTGTTGCTGCATTGTGACTCCAAACTGAATGTGACTTTGTTGAACTACAAGATGGCCGCCAAGATGACTGGATGTTGTGGATGTTTCTAGCGTAACACTGTGGATGTTTCTAGCGTAACACTGTGGATGTTTCTAGCGTAACACTGTGAATGTTGTGGATGTTCCTAGCGTAACACTGTGGATGTTGTGGATGTTTCGAGTGCAACACTGTGAATGTTGTGGATGTTTCTAGCGTAACACTCTGGATGTTGTGGATGTCTGTGGATGTTGTGATTTCTGTAACACTGTGAGTGTTGTGGATGTTTCTAGCGTAACACTGTGAATGTTGTGGATGTTTCTAGCGTAACACTGTGAAGGTTGTGGATGTTTCTTGCGTAACACTGTGAATGTTGTGGATGTTTCTAGCGTAACACTGTGAAGGTTGTGGATGTTTCTTGCGTAACACTGTGAATGTTGTGGATGTTTCTAGCGTAACACTGTGAATGTTGTGGATGTTTCTAGCGTAACACTGTGAATGTTGTGGATGTTTCTAGCGTAACACTGTGAATGTTGTGGATGTTTCTAGCGTAACACTGTGGATGTTGTGGATGTTTCTAGCGTAACACTGTGAATGTTGTGGATGTTTCTAGCGTAACACTGTGAATGTTGTGGATGTTTCTAGCGTAACACTGTGAATGTTGTGGATGTTTCTAGCGTAGCACTGTGATTGCTGTGGATGTTTCTAGCGTAACACTGTGAATGTTGTGGATGTTTCTAGCGTAACACTGTGAATGTTGTGGATGTTTCTAGCGTAACACTGTGAATGTTGTGGATGTTTCTAGCGTAACACTGTGAATGTTGTGGATGTTTCTAGCGTAACACTGTGAATGTTGTGGATGTTTCTAGCGTAACACTGTGAATGTTGTGGATGTTTCTAACGTAACACTGTGAATGTTGTGGATGTTTCTAGCGTAACACTGTGAATGTTGTGGATGTTTCTAACGTAACACTGTGAATGTTGTGGATGTTTCTAGTGTAACACTGTGAATATTATGGATGTTTCTAACGTAACACTGCGAATGTTGTGGATGTTTCTAGCGTAACACTGTGAATGTTGTGGATGTTTCTAGCGTAATACTGTGGAGGTTGTGGATGTTTCTGATGTTTCTAGCGTAGCACTGTGAATGTTGTGGATGTTTCTAGCGTAACACTGTGATGTTGTGGATCTTAGCGTAATACTGTGAATGTTGTGGATGTTTCTAGCGTAACACTGTGAATGTTGTGGATGTTTCTGCGATGTGGACGTTTCTAGCGTAACACTAGCGTAACACTGTGATTGTTGTCTACGTTTCTAGCGTATCACTGTGAATGTTGTGGATGTTTCTAGCGTAACACTGTGAACTGTGATGTTGTGTTGTGGATGTTTCTAGCGTAACACTGTGAATGTTGTGGATGTTTCTAGCGTAACACTGTGGATGTTGTGGATGTTTCTAGCGTAACACTGTGAATGTTGTGGATGTTTCTAGCGTAACACTGTGAATGTTGTGGATGTTTCTAGCGTAACACTGTGAATGTTGTGGATGTTTCTAGCGTAACACTGTGAATGTTGTGGATGTTTCTAGCGTAACACTGTGGATGTTGTGGATGTTTCTAGTGTAACACTGTGAATGTTGTGGATGTTTCTAGCGTAACACTGTGAATGTTGTGGATGTTTCTAGCGTAACACTGTGAATGTTGTGGATGTAACACTGTGGATGTTGTGGATGTTTCTAGCGTAACACTGTGGATGTTGTGGATGTTTCGAGTGTAGCACTGTGAATGTTGTGGATGTTCCTATCGTAACACTCTGGATGTTGTGGATGTTTATAGCAGAACACTATGTGTAACACTGTGGATGTTGTGGATGTTTCTAACTGTGAATGTTGTGGATGTTCCTAGCGTAACACTGTGGATGTTGTGGATGTTTGCAGTGGAACACTGTGAATGTTGTGGACTGTGGATGTTGTGGATGTTTGGATGTTGTGGATGTTTCTAGCGGAACACTGTGGATGTTTGGATGTTTCTAGTGGAACACTGTGGATGTTGTGGATGTTTCTAGTGGAACACAGTGGATGTTGTGGATGTTTCTAGTGGAACACTGGATGTTGTGGATGTTTCTAGTGGAACACTGTGGATGTTGTGGATGTTTCTAGTGGAACACTGTGGATGTTGTGGATGTTTGTAGTGGAACACTGTGGATGTTGTGGATGTTTGTAGTGGAACACTGTGGATGTTGTGGATGTTTGTAGTGGAACACTGTGGATGTTGTGGATGTTGCGGATGTTTGTAGTGGAACACTGTGGATGTTGTGGATGTTTGTAGTGGAACACTGTGGATGTTGTGGATGTTTGTAGTGGAACACTGTGGATGTTGTGGATGTTTGTAGTGGAACACTGTGGATGTTGTGGATGTTTGTAGTGGAACACTGTGGATGTTGTGGATGTTTGTAGTGGAACACTGTGGATGTTGTGGATGTTTGTAGTGGAACACTGTGGAACTTGCACATGGCAATAATTCACAAAATTTTGTCCTGGTTACCGTACACGAGCGTTGAAATTGAAATCCGTTGAAATTCAAAAAGCTTGAAATAGAAAAAGGACCAGAGACCCACTCAAAGGTCCCGAAGGTTCCAGATAGGGAAATTAGATAAAAAACAATTACGTATATGGAAAAACAACAGATTAACATATCTGGTAGGTCAAAAGAGAGACATCTACAGGAGAATAAATAAGGCAGAAGGGCACTTAAGAAATCAGTATATTCAATTAAAAAGAGAAATTTAAAAAACGGAATAAGAAAAGTCAAAAGACATTATGAAGTTAAAGTCGCAATGAACTCGAGGAATAACTAAAGGATTCTTTCATGTAAATAAGAGAAAGATTATGGACAAGACAGATCCACTTAAAAGTTGCTCAGGTTAACTGACTGAGTAAAGTAAAAGGACACAAGTGCAACTAATGTGACATTTTATTGTGGCAACGTTTCGCTCACCAGGAGCTTTGTCAAGCCGTTACAAACAGTACATAGACACAGAGGATATATATAGGCTTAGAGTGAGGTGCAATACTAGTGGTAGAACAATTAAATTGCACATGAGTAAATGGATATAAAAGCTAATTGCAAGTTAATTGTTCTACCATATTATATTACTACTACTACTACCACCTGCAATATTATATTACTACTACTACTACCACCTGCAATATTATTATACTACTACTACTACTACAATATTATATTACTACTACTACTACCACCTGCAATATTATATTACTACTACTACTACCACCTGCAATATTATATTACTACTACTACTACCACCTGCAATATTATATTACTACTACTACTACCACCTGCAATATTATATTACTACTACTACTACCACCTGCAATATTATATTACTACTACTACTACCACCTGCAATATTATATTACTACTACTACTACTACTACCACCACCTGCAATATTATATTACTACTACTACTACCACCTGCAATATTATATTACTACTACTACTACTACTACCTGCAATATTATATTACTACTACTACTACCACCTGCAATATTATATTACTACTACTACTACCACCTGCAATATTATATTACTACTACTACTACCACCTGCAATATTATATTACTACTACTACTACCACCTGCAATATTATATTATTACTACTACAATATTATATTACTACTACTACCACCTGCAATATTATATTACTACTACTACTACCACCTGCAATATTATATTACTACTACTACTACTACCACCTACAATATTATATTACTACTACTACTACCACCTGCAATATTATATTACTACTACTACTACCACCTGCAATATTATATTACTACTACTACCACCTACAATATTATATTACTACTACTACTACCACCTGCAATATTATATTACTACTACTACTACCACCTGCAATATTATATTACTACTACTACTACCACCTGCAATATTATATTACTACTACCACCTGCAATATTATATTACTACTACCACCTGCAATATTATATTACTACTACTACTACCACCTGCAATATTATATTACTACTACTACTACCACCTGCAATATTATATTACTACTACTACTACCACCTGCAATATTATATTACTACTACTACTACCACCTACAATATTATATTACTACTACTACTACCACCTGCAATATTATATTACTACTACTACTACCACCTGCAATATTATATTACTACTACTACTACCACCTGCAATATTATATTACTACTACTACTACCACCTGCAATATTATATTACTACTACTACTACCACCTGCAATATTATATTACTACTACTACTACCACCTGCAATATTATATTACTACTACTACTACCACCTGCAATATTATATTACTACTACTACTACCACCTGCAATATTATATTACTACTACTACTACTACTACTACTACTACCACCTGCAATATTATATTACTACTACTACTACCACCTGCAATATTATATTACTACTACTACTACCACCTGCAATATTATATTACTACTACTACTACCACCTGCAATATTATATTACTACTACTACTACCACCTGCAATATTATATTACTACTACTACTACCACCTGCAATATTATATTACTACTACTACTACCACCTGCAATATTATATTACTACTACTACTACCACCTGCAATATTATATTACTACTACTACTACCACCTGCAATATTATATTACTACTACTACTACCACCTGCAATATTATATTACTACTACTACTACCACCTGCAATATTATATTACTACTACTACTACCACCTGCAATATTATACTACTACTACTACTACTACTACTACTACCACCTGCAATATTATATTACTACTACTACTACCACCTGCAATATTATATTACTACTACTACTACCACCTACAATCACACCTCACTCTAAGCCTATATATACCATCTGTGTCCATGTACTGTTTGTAACGGCTTGACAAAGCTCCTGGAGAGCGAAACAATAAAATGTCACAATAAAATGTCACAATAAAATTGCCACAATAAAATGTCACATTAGTTGCACTTGTGTCCTTTTACTTTACATATTGTCGGTAATTCTATCAAAATATATACTAACTGACTGAGAGTTAGAAACAGATGTGCTCAGTCTTCAACACTTGTCACAGTAAAGTAACACAAGATCAGTACAGTAACATACAAGAACAGTACAGCACAGTAACACACATCAGTACAGTAACACAAAAGATCAGTAAAGTAACACAAAAGATCAGTACAGTACAGTACCACAGAAGATCAGTACAGTAGTAACACAGAAGATCAGTACAGTAACACAAAAGACCAGTACAGTAACATAGAAGATCAGTACAGTACAGTAGCACAGAAGATCAGTACAGTAGTAACACAGAAGATCAGTACAGTAACACAAAAGACCAGTACAGTAACATAGAAGATCAGTACAGTACAGTACCACAGAAGATCAGTACAGTAACAAAGAAGATCAGTACAGTAACACAGAAGATCAGTACAGTAACAGTAACAGTACAGTAGTAACACAGAAGATCAGTACAGTACAGTAACACAGAAGAGTACAACTACAGTAACAGTAACACAAGAAGAGTACAACTCAGTAACAGAAGTGGCTACTGTCAGTAACACAGAAGAGTACTGTAACATCACCGTGGCTACTGTCAGGGGGCTACTGGCTGGAGTGGGAATAACATCACCGTGGCTACTGTCAGGGAGGGAGGAGTGGGAATAACATCACCGTGGTTACTGTCAGGGAAACTGGAGTGGGAATAACATCACCGTGGCTACTGTCAGGGAGGGAGGAGTGGGAATAACATCACCGTGGCTACTGTCAGGGAAACTGGAGTGGGAATAACACCACCGTGGCTACTGTCAGGGAGGCTGGAGTGGGAATAACATCACCGTGGCTACTGTCAGTGGGACACCACCTGGCTAGTGGGAATCAAGGAGGCTGGAGTGGGAACACCGTGGCTACTGTCAGGGAGGCACCACCGTGGCTACTGTCAGGGAGGCTGGAGTGGGAATAACGCAACCGTGGCTACTGGAGGCTGGAGTGGGAATAACATCACAGTGGCTACTGTCAGGGACCGTGGCTACTGTCAGGGAGGCTGGAGTGGGAATAACGCCACCGTGGCTACTGTCAGGGACGCTGGAGTGGGAATAACATCACCGTGGCTACTGTCAGGGAGGCTGGAGTGGGAATAAGACCACAATAGCTACTGTTGAGGTCGACGCTTTTGAATCCAAATCATGAATCCAAATCTTGAATTATGAATAGTAATAATAATAATAACAATAAAATTATTTGCGACCACTGTCAGCCTCAGAGTTATCTCTGAGTTACCAGACCTTGCCACGTGGAGGCCAGTGGTTCGTCTTTAAGGTCCCCCCCCCCTCGCCTTCCCCAGGTTCATGTGTCCAGGAATCCATCCGTGGGCCCCCGGATGTCTCCCCTTTCTCAGTTCCCTAAGGTCAGCCTCGCCTCTCTCTCTCTCTCTCTCTCTCTCTCTCTCTGCCTTCCAGCCTCAGCCTTCCCCAGGTTCATGTATCCAGGAATCCATCCGCTCGCTCCGGATGTCTCCCCTTCCCCACTTACACAAGGTCAGCCTCAACCACAACCTTCCCCAAGTTCATGAATCCAGGAATCCATCCGTTCGCTCCCGGATGTCTTCCCTTCCCCACTTACCTAAGGTCGGCGGTGCCTTCCCCGGATCAGTGTCTCCAGGAGTCTGCTTGTGTCACCTGAGTGGACTCCCTTCCCCACTTCCTCTGAGTCAGCGGTATTCTTGCTTTCCTTAGGATCATGTATCCAGGAATCCATCCGTCTACCGCCGGATGTCTCCCCTTCCCCACTTACCCAAGGTCAGCCTCAACTTCATGTATTCATGCCTTCCCCAGGTTCATGTATCCAGGAATCCATCCGTCTACCGCCGGATGTCTCCCCTTCCCCACTTACACAAGGTCAGCCTCAACTGCATGTATTCATGCCTTCCCCAGGTTCATGTATCCAGGAATCCATCCGCTCGCTCCCGGATGTCTCCCCTTCCCCACTTACACAAGGTCAGCCTCAACTGCATGTATTCATGCCTTCCCCAGGTTCATGTATCCAGGAATCCATCCGCTCGCTCCGGATGTCTCCCCTTCCCCACTTACACAAGGTCAGCCTCAACTGCATGTATTCATGCCTTCCCCAGGTTCATGTATCCAGGAATCCATCCGCTCGCTCCCGGATGTCTCCCCTTCGCTCCGGATGTCTCCCCTTCCCCACTTACACAAGGTCAGCCTCAACTGCATGTATTCATGCCTTCCCCAGGATCATGTATCCAGGAATCCATCCGTCTACCGCCGGATATCTTCCCTTCCCCACAAGGTCAGCCTCAACCATGTATTCATGCCTTCCCCAGGTTCATGTATCCAGGAATCCATCCGCTCGCCCGGATGTCTCCCCTTCCCCACTTACCAAGGTCAGCCTCATCCAGGAATCCATCCGCTCGCTCCGGATGTCTTCCCTTCCCCACTTACCTAAGGTCGGCGGTGCCTTCCCCGGATCAGTGTATCCAGGAGTCCACTCCGTGTCACCTGGATGGACTCCCTTCCCCACTTCCCCAAGGTCAGCGGTGCCTTCCCCGGATCAGTGTCTCCAGGAGTCCACTAGTGTCCCCTCAAGTGGACTCCCTTCCCCACTTCCCCAGAGTCAGCGGTGCCTTCCCCGGATCAGTGTCTCCAGGAGTCCACTTGTGTCACCTGAGTGGACTCCCTTCCCCACTTCCCCAGAGTCAGCGGTGCCTTCCCCGGATCAGTGTCTCCAGGAGTCCACTTGTGTCACTGAGTGGACTCCCTTCCCCACTTCCCCAGAGTCAGCGGTGCCTTCCCCGGATCAGTGTCTCCAGGAGTCCACTTATGTCACCTCAGGTGGACTCCCTTCCCCACTTCCCCAGAGTCAGCGGTTGCCACCTTCAGTGACCTCGCTGCATGGAAACTTGGTCTTGTCTAGCTGGTCTACGGTAGAGACTGTCCAGGTGGGTGGAATTACTGGAGGTGACACACACAGAAAACTGCGTCCAGTAATTACACCCACCAAGACAGCCGCGACCGTAGGTCAGCTAGACGCCACCAAGCTGCCTCACAGTTCCGCCACCTCCGAGAGGCTAATTAACGTAAATTTTGGAAATCCTTTTATATTACAGTATGAATTTAGTCTAAGTACGAGATTTTCTTGCTTATTTATCAGTTTAAAAGTATTTGTAAGTGTTTTATTTTATGTAGATGAATGTCCAAGTGTTGAAGAACTTTTCCACCTCCATCAAAACTGTATTAAATATTACACTGTTTTCATTTTTATTTATTTATTGGTCATTTTCATATGACATTGAAAGACTAACAAGCGCACAAACATACACATATATATGTATTTTTACATACATTTATACGCTGGTTTACGGTATTTTGACGACATTGTTTGTGAAACATGTAAATATATAAAGACGCGACACGTTTGTGACACTAGTGAAGGACTGTGTCATGTATACATATTCTTATGTATGAATGAATGAATGTAATGCTTATGTGTTATTGTGTATGTGTGTCATGTGTACATGTTATTTTGTAAGAATAAGTGCAATGTTTACGTAATGTGTATGAGTGTCACTGTGTATGAGTGTCACATATTGTGTATGAGTGTCACATATTGTGTATGAGTGTCACATATTGTGTATGAGTGTCACATATTGTGTATGAGTGTCACATATTGTGTATGAGTGTCACATATTGTGTATGAGTGTCACATATTGTGTATGAGTGTCACATATTGTGTATGAGTGTCACATATTGTGTATGAGTGTCACATATTGTGTATGAGTGTCACATATTGTGTATGAGTGTCACATATTGTGTATGAGTGTCACATATTGTGTATGAGTGTCACATATTGTGTATGAGTGTCACATATTGTGTATGAGTGTCACATATTGTGTATGAGTGTCACATATTGTGTATGAGTGTCACATATTGTGTATGAGTGTCACATATTGTGTATTGATGAGTGTCAAATGTGAATCTCTAAATCTCCTCCATGAAAACATTAAAAAATTATATAATAATCTCTGTTTCTCTTGTTTCGTAAATGAATGTGAAGGTCGCAGATGTGTGTGTGTGTGTGTGTGTGTGTGTGTGTGTGTGTGTGTGTGTGTGTGTGTGTGTGTGTGTGTGTGTGTGTGTGTGTGTGTGTGTGTGTGTGTGTGTGTGTGTGTGTGTGTGTGTGTACAGAGTTTTAACATAATATGTTAATAAAGTTGTGTTTACACTAACATCTGGTCTACATGATGGCTTGCTTTATATATATTGTCTTCTGACCAAAGTACAGCGACATCACACGTCTCTAAGATCACAAGTGACATCAAGCAACAATATCTAAGACCCATATTTTTGGACAAATCTTTACCGCCTTTCTTGCATATTATAACTTAATTCAATACTATAGCTACCATAACATTACCTAAGATTAAGTACATTTGTAACTCTACTAACATCTCTCATATAACTTTTCCACAACTATAAATACAGCCAAGTGCAACTTTGCTTTATATAAGTGTTGTTAAGTTCAGTATTTCAGTGTTTACACATGATCCACAGATTACCTTCACTTTCTCAACTGTCACTCTTCTATGTTATCAATATTATCTTTATCATCACTTCAGTAATCATAATTCTGACATAAACTTTACCTGGTATTGTCAGCAGTCTCCAGGCTGACAGCAGAGGCAGCCAAGCTGACACCAAAGTCAGCCAGGCTGACAACAGAGTCAGTCAGGTTGACAGCAGAGTCAGCAAGGCTGACAGCAGAGTCCGCCAAGCTGACAGCTATACTACAGAACTGTGCTCATGTTTTATTGATCATGAATTATCTATGTACTTTCATACACATATACATCACTTACTTACATACATGTGTACACATATACATCACTACAAACACACTACTACGAACACACATATATACATACATGTGTACACATATACATCACTACAAACACACTACTACGAACACACATATATACATACATGTGTACACATATACATCACTACAAACACACTACTACGAACACACATATATACATACATGTGTACACATATACATCACTACAAACACACTACTACCAACACACATATATACATACATGTGTACACGTTCTCGTAGACACATCTGCACTCTCCGTCACCATTGTTTAAATTAAACAATACTGTATACTGTAAGAGAATTAAGAAAATTCCTGATTATACAATTTCAGATATCTTAAGAAACTGGAATGCGGGTTACAATAATTTGACGAAATATTTTGGGAAAATATGTAAAAATGTAAAGAAGTGACAAACTTGAGAGACTTGTGGTTAAGACAAAGAAGATATTCTTATAATTCATCTTAATAAACACTTTGTTTAAGTAGAATTAATTATTAAATAAGTCAGTTTTCACATATATGCTTCTCTAACCTCTTAATTAATAACTTAAAAAACATTCACCGCCACAGATACAAAACAAAAACTTTGGGTGATGAAAAAAAAAACTGTCAACTTGGATGATTCGATCTGTTGACAATAAGAATTTTGGTGGTGGCTGCCACAACCTGGCCAGTACGACTGTGTGTTGCCACAACCTGGCCAGTACGACTGTGTGTTGCCACAACCTGGCCAGTACGACTGTGTGTTGCCACAACCTGGCCAGTACGACTGTGTGTTGCCACAACCTGGCCAGTACGACTGTGTGTTGCCACAACCTGGCCAGTACGACTGTGTGTTGCCACAACCTGGCCAGTACGACTGTGTGTTGCCACAACCTGGCCAGTACGACTGTGTGTTGCCACAACCTGGCCAGTACGACTGTGTGTTGCCACAACCTGGCCAGTACGACTGTGTGTTGCCACAACCTGGCCAGTACGACTGTGTGTTGCCACAACCTGGCCAGTACGACTGTGTGTTGCCACAACCTGGCCAGTACGACTGTGTGTTGCCACAACCTGGCCAGTACGACTGTGTTGCCACAACCTGGCCAGTGACCACAACCTGGCCAGCCACAACCTACGACTGTGTGTTGCCACAACCTGGCCAGTACGACTGTGTGTTGCCACAACCTGGCCAGTACGACTGTGTGTTGCCACAACCTGGCCAGTACGACTGTGTGTTGCCACAACCTGGCCAGTACGACTGTGTGTTGCCACAACCTGGCCAGTACGACTGTGTGTTGCCACAACCTGGCCAGTACGACTGTGTGTTGCCACAACCTGGCCAGTACGACTGTGTGTTGCCACAACCTGGCCAGTACGACTGTGTGTTGCCACAACCTGGCCAGTACGACTGTGTGTTGCCACAACCTGGCCAGTACGACTGTGTGTTGCCACAACCTGGCCAGTACGACTGTGTGTTGCCACAACCTGGCCAGTACGACTGTGTGTTGCCACAACCTGGCCAGTACGACTGTGTGTTGCCACAACCTGGCCAGTACGACTGTGTGTTGCCACAACCTGGCCAGTACGACTGTGTGCTGCCACAACCTGGCCAGTACGACTGTGTGTTGCCACAACCTGGCCAGTACGACTGTGTGTTGCCACAACCTGGCCAGTACGACTGTGTGTTGCCACAACCTGGCCAGTACGACTGTGTGTTGCCACAACCTGGCCAGTACGACTGTGTGTTGCCACAACCTGGCCAGTACGACTGTGTGTTGCCACAACCTGGCCAGTACGACTGTGTGTTGCCACAACCTGGCCAGTACGACTGTGTGTTGCCACAACCTGGCCAGTACGACTGTGTGTTGCCACAACCTGGCCAGTACGACTGTGTGCTGCCACAACCTGGCCAGTACGACTGTGTGTTGCCACAACCTGGCCAGTACGACTGTGTGTTGCCACAACCTGGCCAGTACGACTGTGTGTTGCCACAACCTGGCCAGTACGACTGTGTGTTGCCACAACCTGGCCAGTACGACTGTGTGCTGCCACAACCTGGCCAGTACGACTGTGTGTTGCCACAACCTGGCCAGTACGACTGTGTGTTGCCACAACCTGGCCAGTACGACTGTGTGTTGCCACAACCTGGCCAGTACGACTGTGTGTTGCCACAACCTGGCCAGTACGACTGTGTGTTGCCACAACCTGGCCAGTACGACTGTGTGTTGCCACAACCTGGCCAGTACGACTGTGTGGTGCCACAACCTGGCCAGTACGACTGTGTGTTGCCACAACCTGGCCAGTACGACTGTGTGTTGCCACAACCTGGCCAGTACGACTGTGTGTTGCCACAACCTGGCCAGTACGACTGTGTGTTGCCACAACCTGGCCAGTACGACTGTGTGTTGCCACAACCTGGCAGTACGACTGTGTGACTGTGTGTTGCCACAACCTGGCCAGTACGACTGTGTGTTGCCACAACCTGGCCAGTACGACTGTGTGTTGCCACAACCTGGCCAGTACGACTGTGTGTTGCCACAACCTGGCCAGTACGACTGTGTGTTGCCACAACCTGGCCAGTACGAGTACGACTGTGTGTTGCCACAACCTGGCCAGTACGACTGTGTGTTGCCACAACCTGGCCAGTACGACTGTGTGCTGCCACAACCTGGCCAGTACGACTGTGTGCTGCCACAACCTGGCCAGTACGACTGTGTGTTGCCACAACCTGGCCAGTACGACTGTGTGCTGCCACAACCTGGCCAGTACGACTGTGTGCTGCCACAACCTGGCCAGTACGACTGTGTGCTGCCACAACCTGGCCAGTACGACTGTGTGCTGCCACAACCTGGCCAGTACGACTGTGTGCTGCCACAACCTGGCCAGTACGACTGTGTGCTGCCACAACCTGGCCAGTACGACTGTGTGTTGCCACAACCTGGCCAGTACGACTGTGTGCTGCCACAACCTGGCCAGTACGACTGTGTGCTGCCACAACCTGGCCAGTACGACTGTGTGTTGCCTCAATCTGGCCAGTACGACTGTGCTGCCACAACCTGGCCAGTACGACTGTGTGTTTCCACAACCTGGCCAGTACGACTGTGTGCTGCCACAACCTGGCCAGTACGACTGTGTGTTGCCACAACCTGGCCAGTACGACTGTGTGTTGCCACAACCTGGCCAGTACGACTGTGTGTTGCCACAACCTGGCCAGTACGACTGTGTGCTGCCACAACCTGGCCAGTACGACTGTGTGCTGCCACAACCTGGCCAATACGACTGTGTGTTGCCACAACCTGGCAACAAAGTACGACTTTGTTAATGTCTCCGATACTGTTGATATGTACTGTGATGTATGTGTGTTAACATATTTTACACACTGAATGTTGTGGTGC
Organism: Cherax quadricarinatus; assembly: GCF_038502225.1. Lineage (NCBI taxonomy): Eukaryota > Metazoa > Arthropoda > Malacostraca > Decapoda > Parastacidae > Cherax > Cherax quadricarinatus. Next base: position 38,931 of record NW_027195398.1, read on the forward strand.
ACTATGTTGCAGAGATATATAGCACACTTTGTTGCAGAGATATATGGCACACTGAATGTTGTGGTGCACTATGTTGCAGAGATATATGGCGCACTGAATGTTGTGTGCACTATGTTGCAGAGATGTTGTGGTGCACTATGTTGCAGAGATATATGGCACACTGAATGTTGTGGTGCACTGTTGCAGAGATATATAGCACACTGAATGTTGTGGTGCACTATGCTGCAGAGATATATGGCACACCGAATGTTGTGGTGCACTATGTTGCAGAGATATATGGCACACAGAATGTTGTGCACACTGTGCATGTATGTTGCAGAGATATATGGCACACTGAATGTTGTGGTGCACTATGTTGCAGAGATATATAGCACACTGAATGTTGTGGTGCACTATGTTGCCTGAATGTTGTGGTGCACTATGTTGCAGAGATATATGGCACACTGAATGTTGTGGTGCACTATGTTGCAGAGATATATGGCACACTGAATGTTGTGGTGCACTATGTTGCAGAGATATATGGCACACTGAATGTTGTGGTGCACTATGTTGCAGAGATATATAGCACAAAGTCAGTAAGTGATGAAAAAGACACAATTGTGGAAAGGAACTATTGAATGAAGAAGTTTGTTTCACAGGTGAAAGTTCCTCTCTGTTGTTATGTGTTTTTTCACCACCATTGTTGTGTTGTGATGTGCATAAAGTCTGTCTGATACACTAGAGTTAATAACACTGTATGTAACCTGTTTGGTAAATATCTTATTAAAGACTTTTTGGCAGGATTCATTTCTTAGGATTCTGTTGGTAGGATTCAAGTGTATAAGTCTGGACGATATTGGAAGAATACTACTGGAAGTATTGTTACCAGAAGACTAATTGTAGAAGACCTCTAGAAGGTATCTGTTGGAAATAGTGCTGCAGAACTCTGTTGGTAAAAGACTTAAGGCAGCGGTTCGTTTGTTACGTACAAGATGACTCAAGTCAGCTGGTATTATAGTAATAAACAAAACAAAAAAGTAACAAATAAAACAGGACAGTTACATATAAAGCAGTATAGTGACACCTAAATAAGTACAATAAAACATAAAACAGCATAGTAACGCATGAAACAGCATAGTAACGCATGAAACAGCATAATAGCACATAAAAAATTATATAACGTAAAACATTACAGCAACACAGAAGAACAGCATAACAAAACAGAAGTAAATCAAAATAACAATGTTACAACAGACACGACCAGTACAGTACAATAACACAGAAGACCAGTACAGTACAATAACACAGAAGACCAGTACAGTACAATAACACAGAAGACCAGTACAGTACAATAACACAGAAGACCAGTACAGTACAATAACACAGAAGACCAGTACAGTACAATAACACAGAAGACCAGTACAGTACAATAACACAGAAGACCAGTACAGTACAATAACACAGAAGACCAGTACAGTACAATAACACAGAAGACCAGTACAGTACAATAACACAGAAGACCAGTACAGTACAATAACACAGAAGACCAGTACAGTACAATAACACAGAAGACCAGTACAGTACAATAACACAGAAGACCAGTACAGTACAATAACACAGAAGACCAGTACAGTACAATAACACAGAAGACCAGTACAGTACAATAACACAGAAGACCAGTACAGTACAATAACACAGAAGACCAGTACAGTACAATAACACAGAAGACCAGTACAGTACAATAACACAGAAGACCAGTACAGTACAATAACACAGAAGACCAGTACAGTACAATAACACAGAAGACCAGTACAGTACAATAACACAGAAGACCAGTACAGTACAATAACACAGAAGACCAGTACAGTACAATAACACAGAAGACCAGTACAGTACAATAACACAGAAGACCAGTACAGTACAATAACACAGAAGACCAGTACAGTACAATAACACACAAGACCAGTACAGTACAATAACACAGAAGACCAGTACAGTACAATAACACAGAAGACCAGTACAGTACAATAACACAGAAGACCAGTACAGTACAATAACACAGAAGACCAGTACAGTACAATAACACAGAAGACCAGTACAGTACAATAACACAGAAGACCAGTACAGTACAATAACACAGAAGACCAGTACAGTACAATAACACAGAAGACCAGTACAGTACAATAACACAGAAGACCAGTACAGTACAATAACACAGAAGACCAGTACAGTACAATAACACAGAAGACCAGTACAGTACAATAACACAGAAGACCAGTACTTGAAATCCTAGGTTGTAATATGGGTAGCCTGTCCGAGAGCTGGAGCTGGACTTAGAGAAACGGTTGAGCTTAGGGTGAAGCTTGTAGCAGGAACATTGTGTAGCTTGCTGTCTCGCTTCGCTTTACAATTTTTGCGTGTCAGTTGCTTATGATCAGCCTTGCTATTGTGTGATCGTTCAACAGCTCGCTACTAGCTTGTTCAGTGTGCTCGCTTCGCTACGGTCAATCTTGTGTGCAGTCGGCTTTGCTTGTATGCGTATTCTGGAATCGTACTGTGCATAGCTAAGCGTGTTCTGCAAATTAACGTGTTACGTTGGGGTATTCGTACTGTGCATAGCGAATAACTTATGCCACCTAGACGAGTCAGACGCCTGGTGTCGGCATATACTTTGCATAACCTACCTAAATTGTCCCTACAGCGTTGTTGGCAAATTGCTCGTTCCATTGGCATTCCCTATAAACGCACTCTTACAGCTGCGCAACTGCGTTCACTTATTGCTGACAAACTTATTGAAGAAGAGATGGCACATCAAACTCCTCCCTCTACGGGAGCTAGGGAAAAAAACTCCTATGTTCTCGCATGAGGAAGATGATACACCTACGGAGCAAGATGGCCAGTATAGTGCAGCTGGGTTGTCTCGAGGTGAATCAGCGTCCTTGGCACTTGAGCTGGCAAAAATCACGCTGGAGCAAACTAGGGAACAGAGAGCATTCGCAAGGGAAGAATTTGATAGGGAAAGAGAAAGGAGGCAGTTTTCGCATTCTGTAAACGATTTCAGTTTACAAAAAGCAGTACAGCTTGTTCCCCGCTTCAATGAGGCCGAACCAGAGCAATTTTTCGAAAGCTTCGAAAATCAGGCTCGAGCCTTGAGGTGGCCGGAACAGCACTGGGCAGCGTTGGTTCATACAGCATTATTGGGTAAGGCACAGGAATTTACGTCGGTATTAACTGACGCTGAATTCTCTGATTATCAAATAGTGAAGACCACAGTGTTGGGAGCATATACATGTATCCCAGCTAAATATCGTAAGACCTTCAAATTGAACAGGCGGCAGCTTGGTCAATCCCTGGTGGACTTTGTGAGACAGCAAATCAAAGCTTTTACCAGCTGGTATAAAGCGAGTGCTGTCTCTAACTTTGAGGAGCTGGTGCAGCTTATTCTGATTGATAACCTGCTGGAGTCTGTGGGACCCGAGGTTCGTGTCTTTCTGCAGGATCGTGACTTAACCACTGCATTGGAGGCAGCCAGGTGGGCTGATACCTTCGAAACGAACCGCTCCTTGTCCGAGCAGTCCCGTCTCTCTTTTCAACAGTCTGGCGTGAGCAGAGATCGACAACATTGGAGAATGAAGTGCCAGCCGGAGGGAGAGCGTCTACGTCATCCAAATAAGTCACCTGGTGAGCCACGCTTCTCAACATATGGTTCCCCTGCGGAGAGGCAAACTACTTATGGAACATCTCGACAACAATATCCAGAGAGGCACCAGCCAGAACGACACCACTTGCAACGTCATCAGGGAGTAAAGGGCAAGCCTGTCGTCTGCTTCAGGTGTAATAAAGTAGGTCACATCAGTTCCAACTGCCCCCAAAAACCTCAACCCATCGGGAAAATCTCTAATATCCCTAGTAACATGTCCCCTAGAGAAGTAGAAAAAGGTATGGCCCCTTATTATTGCGAAAGTCTTATTTCCCTTCAGGAAAACTCAGAACCAACTAAAGTAAATACCTTTAGAGATACTGGAGCTTATTGCTCACTTGTCAGAGAAGGAATATTACTCCTTTCAGAGAATACTTCTTTGAATTCCTCAGTTTTATTGGAAGCATTTGGAGGAGCTATATATTCTGTTCCTTTGCATAAAATTTATGTACAGTGCAAATATTACACTGGGTACTTGACTGTAGGTGTCTCAAAAGGATTTCCCATGAAAAATGCCATGCTATTACTGGGTAATAACATTACTACTGTTAGTTCGTGTCCTGAACCTATAATGATTAATGCTTCTCCAGTGTTGGCCATAACTCGGGCAACATCCCAAGGGTTGTCTGGAGAGAATGTTGACCTATCCTTGGACGCCTCCGATCTCGGAATAGCCACATTGTTTTACGAGGAAAACTGGCCAGAGCCTCGTAGATCAAGTGAACAGACCCCGATCAAGCCTTCCTATTCCCAGGTTGCAGGATTGCCAGATGTCTCTGTTTCCATGCCCGAGGGACTGTCCTTCCGGGAGGAACAACGAAAGGACCCTTCTTTAAAATTCGCTTTTGAGGTAGCCATGGGTAAATCCTCTTTGGGTCATCCAGTCAAGTATGAAGTTAAAAATGATTATTTGGTCTGCACTGAGACTGGTAAGGAGATAGAGGGCCGGCAATTATACGACAGGTTAGTGGTTCCAACCAAGTATAGACCTCAGATATTAAATATAGCTCATAATACGTCATTAGGAGGTCACTTAGGAATTACAAAAACCTTGTATAGAATCACAAAAGAATTTTATTGGCCAAAATTAAAGAAAGATGTAAAGAATCATATTAGGTGTTGCCGAGAATGTCAGCAAGTTGGAAAACCTGGACATTCCATTAAACCTGCACCTCTCCAACCCATACCTGCTGATGGAGAACCTTTTGCAGATTTAATTATAGATTGTGTAGGTCCACTACCTAAGTCAAAGTCTGAAAACCAGTATTTATTTACAATTATGGATAAAGTAACCAGATATCCTGAAGCAATCCCTATGCGTAGTATCAATACTAAAGCTATTCTCAAAGCTTTAACAAAATTCATTTCTTGTTTTGGCATTCCTAAAACTATACAAAGTGATCAAGGTACTAACTTCACTGCCAAAGCATTTAGGGAAGTATTAACTAGGTTAGGGATAATTCACAACTTATCCACTGCCTATCACCCTCAGTCCCAAGGCGCCTTGGAAAGATTCCACCAAACATTAAAAACAATGATGAGAAGTTTTTGCATGCACTTTCCGACAGATTGGGATGAATCTCTACCGTTGTTGCTGTTCTCAGTACGAGAGACGGTGCAAGAGTCTACAGGGTATAGTCCGTTTGAGCTGATCTTTGGGCACAATGTACGAGGTCCTCTTCGGGTGCTCAAAGAAGGATGGATGGGAGAAGACGTAAGCTCAGCACTCTACAACCCGTCTTCAAGGTTGCAGGTGGCACGTGAGTTAGCCAAGGCTAACCTAAAGACAGCTCAAAGTAAGATGAAACAGAGGTATGACAGAAGTGCACAATTCCGCTCCTTCCATCCAGGAGACAAGGTGTTGGTGCAGGAACCTATACCTGGCCACACCTTGAAAGCTAGATTTACGGGACCTATGCAGATAGTAAGTAGATTATCTGATTTAAATTATGTGGTAGCTCCCATTGATAAGACCTCAAAAACAAAAACTTACCACATTAATCAAATCAAGGCCTTCCATACACCAGATAAAGTCCCAGTAATGACTCTGTCCTCTACCTCTGAGGACGACTCTGACTCTTTGCACTCTATCTCTGAAATTAATACTAAACTTTCAAATTCTGTCCTCCTCAAGGATCCTAGCCCGTTAATGGATGGATTATCTGAAATACAAGCAACCAATTTAACTGAGCTTCTACAGTCATATCCTAATATTTTTTCGGATGTGCCGAAAAAATGTACGTTAGGTTACCATGATGTAGATGTGGGAAAATCTAAACCAATTAAACTCTCCCCCTACAGAGCTAATCCTGAAAAGCAAAGGCTACTTCAGCAGGAAGTAGACTTCTTGTTAGAACATGGTTTAGTGGAGGAGTCATCTAGTCCATGGGCTTCACCGTGCATCCTAGTAAAAAAGGCTGATGGAGGGTTTCGTATGTGCACAGACTACCGTAAAGTGAACGAGGTCACAATTACAGATGCTTACCCTCTTCCTCGTCTGGATGACGTAATTGACTTTGTGGGTAAGGCTACTTTTGTGTCCAAATTAGATCTCCTTAAAGGTTACTATCAGGTACCTTTGACAGATAAGGCAAAGGAAATCTCTGCCTTCGTAATTCCAGGAGGTCATTATCAGTATACAGTTACCCCCTTCGGAATGAAAAATTCCCCCTCTTCATTCCAGAAACATCCATCAGGCTATTAAAGGACTTGAAGGCACGGCAGCGTACCTAGATGATATTGTTGTGGTGTCTGATACTTGGGATCAACACCTACTTAGACTTAAAGCTCTGTTTGAGACCTTTAAGAATTCCCAATTAACAGTAAATTTATCTAAATCTTCCTTTGGCCAGGCCACTGTCACTTTTCTAGGCCATGAAGTAGGTAGTGGTAATGTTGCACCTAAACTTGCTAAAGTTCTTTCGATTAAAGAATATCCAGTTCCTCATGATAGGAAATCTCTTCAACGTTTCCTAGGCATGATCGGATTTTACAGAAGATTCTGTAAGAATTTCTCAGATATTGTAGCCCCTCTTACCTCTCTTACCAGTCATAAAGTTCCCTTTAATTGGACGTCAGATTGTAACACTGCTTTTAATAAAGCAAAAAGATTATTGTGTACTGCACCCATTCTCCTGTCTCCAGACTTCTCCAAACCTTTTTCATTACAGGTTGATGCTTGTGAGTCTGGGGTTGGGGCGGTACTATTACAAATCGGGAACAAGGAGCTGCAGCCAATCGCATACTTTTCAGCCAAGTTCCAGCCACATCAGAGAGCTTACTCTACCATTGAAAAAGAAGCCCTCGCGCTGGTACTAGCTTTGGAGCATTTCGATGTTTATGTGGGCCAGACATCGCAGGTGGTCACAGTCTACAGTGATCACAACCCGTTAGTCTATCTCCAAGCCATGAAGAATCACAACACAAGGCTTATGCGTTGGACGCTCAGGCTGCAGCCCTACAACATAAAAATTAAATATATTGCCGGCAAAGAAAATGTGTTGGCAGACTCTTTGTCAAGAGTCTAGTTTAATATTTTATTTAGGTTAGGATGTATTTGTGGTAACCCCCTTTCAAGCTCTTTTTTTTATCCCCTGATGTGGGTTTTTTTTTTTTAGTGAGGGGATGCGGGCTACCGTCCGCCTGTATCTTGGACCTATGCTAGCCTGTCTGACTGCTGTCTCACTCTAAGTTTAGGGTTTGGCTTTTGGTCACTAGGAAAGCTGAGCTCTATCTAAGATTTGGATGGTGGAGAGGATAGGCGGTCCCATTATTTTGTGCCATGGTGGCACTGTTACCACTGGGAGGTGGCAGCCTAATCCTGAGCCTTCTCGGGGGTGGGGGTGTGGCATGCAAAGAGTACGTAACCTTTATTCGGCGCATGGACACACCCTCATTTACAGGCTATCTCCCCCAACCAGCGAATCAGGTTGCTAAGAGTTGGTGATGGGGCCCCATCGTTCAACTAGTGACCAGGTTCTAGCCAATAAGAAGGTGGGATTGGCAATCGCAGAGGTTATGTGGATACCGCTCTCCTGTCTGCCCTTGTCATTCCCATTCTAGAGCTGGTTGAGCATGGTCTGCTATCTTGTGGCTTCTATTTCTGCCTTGCTTACCGTGACGTGCACTATACTTATTACTGTACATAGTGTACATATTGCTGTTCTAAATTGGTGAAGGATAATATAAGTCTAAACTTTTTCTGCTGTGTTTCTTTTGCTCCCTGGGATAACAGGCCTTTGAAATCCTAGGTTGTAATACCAGTACAGTACAATAACACAGAAGACCAGTACAGTACAATAACACAGAAGACCAGTACAGTAGAATAACACAAGACCAGAACAGTACAATAACACAGAAGACCAGTACAGTAGAATAACACAAGACCAGTACAGTACAATAACACACAAGACCAGTACAGTACAATAACACGCAAGACCAGAACAGTACTATAACACAGAAGACCAGTACAGTAGAATAACACAAGACCAGCACAGTACAATAACACAGAAGACTAGTAGAGTACAGTAACTCAGAAGATAAGTTCAGAACAGTAACACAAAAGACTTGTACAGTACAATAACTTTTGTTGATAACAGCTTGGGTTCATAATAACTTGTGTTCACAACTTGTGTTGATAACTTGTGTTCATAACAACTTGTTGTGTCCATAACTTGTTGTGTTCATAATAACTTGCTGTGTTCATAATAACTTATTGTGTTCATAACTTGTTGTGTTCATAACTTGTTGTGTTCATAACAACTTGTTGTGTTCATAACTTGTTGTGTTCATAACTTGTGTTCATAACAGCTTGTGTTCATAATAACTTGTTGTGTTCACAACTTGTGTTTACAATAACTTGTTGTGTTCATAACTTGTTGTGTTCATAACTTGTGTTCATAACAGCTTGTGTTCATAATAACTTGTTGTGTTCACAACTTGTGTTCACAAGAACTTGTTGTGTTCATAACTTGTTGCGTTCATAACAAATTGTTGTGTTCATAACTTGTTGTGTTCATAACTTGTTGCGTTCATAACAACTTGTTGTGTTCATAACTTGTTGTGTTCATAGCTTGTGTTCATAACAGCTTGTGTTCATAATAACTTGTTGTGTTCACAACTTGTGTTCACAAGAACTTGTTGTGTTCATGACAACTTGTTGTGTTCATAACTTGTTGCGTTCACAACAACTTGTTGTGTACATAACTTGTTGTGTTCATAACTAGTTGCGTTCATAACAACTTGTTGTGTTCATAACTTGTTGTGTTCATAATAACTTGTTGTGTTCACAACTTGTGTTTACAATAACTTGTTGTGTTCATAACTTGTTGTGTTCACAATAACTTGTTGTGTTCATAACAACTTGTTGTGTTCACAATAACTTGTTGTGTTCATAACTTGTTATGTTCATAACTTGTTGTGTTCATAACAACTTGTGTTCATAATAACTTGTTGTGTTCACAACAACTTGTTGTGTTCATAACAACTTGTTGTGTTCACAATAACTTGTTGTGTTCACAACAACTTGTTGTGTTCACAATAACTTGTTGTGTTCATAACTTGTTGTGTTCATAACTTGTTGTGTTCATAACTTGTTGTGTTCATAACAACTTGTTGTGTTCATAACTTGTTGTGTTCATAACAACTTGTTGTGTTCATAATAACTTGTGTTCATAATAACTTGTGTTCATAACAACTTGTTGTGTTCATAACTTGTTGTGTTCATAACTTGTTGTGTTCATAATAACTTGTTGTGTTCAAAACAACTTGTTGTGTTCATAACAACTTGTTGTGTTCATAACTTGTGTTCATAATAACTTGTTGTGTTCATAACAACTTGTTGTGTTCATAACTTGTTGTGTTCATAATAACTTGTTGTGTTCATAACTTGTTGTGTTCATAATAACTTGTTGTGTTCATAATAACTTATTGTGTTCATAACTTGTTGTGTTCACAATAACTTGTTGTGTTCATAATAACTTGTTGTGTTCATAACTTGTTGTGTTCACAATAACTTATTGTGTTCATAACTTGTTGTGTTCACAATAACTTATTGTGTTCATAACAACTTGTTGTTTTCATAACAACTTGTTGTGCTCAAAATAAATTGTAGTGTTCATAACAACTTGTTTTGTTCACAATAACTTGTTGTGTTCATAATAACTTGTTGTGTTCATAACTTGTTCTGTTCACAATAACTTATTGTGTTCATAATAACTTGTTGTGTTTACAATAACTTATTGTGTTCAGTTGTGTTCATAACTTGTGTTCACAATAACTTGTTGTGTTCATAACTTGTGTTCACAATAACTTGTTGTGTTCATAACTTGTTGTGTTCATAACTTGTGTTCACAATAACTTGTTGTGTTGATAACAACTTGTATTCATAACTTGTTGTGTTCACAACAACTTTTTGTGTTCATAACAACTTGTTGTGTTCATAATAACTTATTGTGTTTACAGTAACTTGTTGTGTTCATAACTTGTTGTGTTCACAATAACTTATTGTGTTAATAACTTGTTGTGTTCACAATAACTTATTGTGTTCATAACTTGTTGTGTTCACAATAACTTATTGTGTTAATAACTTGTTGTGTTCACAACAACTTGTTGTGTTCACAACAACTTGTTGTGTTTACAATAACTTGTTGTGTTCAATAACTTGTTGTGTTCATAACAACTTGTTGTGTTCACAATAACTTGTTGTGTTCATAACTTGTTGTGTTCATAACTTGTGTTCACAATAACTTGTTGTGTTCATAACTTGTTGTGTTGATAACTTGTGTTCATAACAACTTGTTGTGCTCATAATAACTTGTGTTCATTACAACTTGTTGTGTTCATAACAACTTGTGTTCATAATAACTTGTTGTGTTCATAACTTACTGTGTTCATAATAACTTGTTGTGTTTACAATAACTTGTGTTCATAACTTGTTGTGTTCACAATAACTTGTTGTGTTCATAACAACTTATATTCATAACAGATTGTTGTGTTCACAATAACTTGTTGTGTTCATAACAACTTATATTCATAACAGATTGTTGTGTTCATAATAACTTGTGTTCATAACATGTTGTGTTCATAACATGTGTTGATAACTTGTCTTCATAACATCTTGTGTTCATAACAACCTGTTGTGTTCATAACAACCTGTTGTGTTCATAACAACCTGTTGTGTTCATAACAACTTGTTGTGTTCATGACTTGTGTTCATAATAACTTGTGTTCATAACAACTTATTGTGTTCATAACTTGTTGTGCTCATAACAACTTGTTGTTTCGCAACACAGTAGATTCATAAATCCTTACATACATACATACATACATACATACATACATACATACATACATACATACATACATACATACATACATACATACATACATACATACATACATACTTAATACATACATATGTACATACACACACATACATAAATACATACATACATACATACATACATACATACATACATACATACATACATACATACATACATACATACATACATACATACATACATACATACATACATACATACATTAATACATACATACATACATACATACATACATACATACATACATACATACATACATACATACATACATACATACATACATACATACATACATACATACATACATACATACATACATACATGCACAATCTTGAAGAAAATTAACAATACTAACCTTCCTGGCGGAAAGATAAAATTAGTTAACGCGCTTAACATTCTTCCAAGGAATGTTAACTCTGTTAACACTGATAACCTTATTGGAATTTTGTTAGAGCTGGAAACAATGTTAACCTCCCAAGATGAAAGTTAACACTGTTAAACTCTTAGGGTTAAGTTAACTTTGTTAACGGTGCTAACCCACCAGAAGCAAATATTTCACTGTTAACTTTCCTGGAGGAATTAGTTAAGTTTGCTATTTACCAAGAGGTAATATAACATTGCTAATCTGTTAAGAGGAATAATTAGCTTCCGGAGGACAAACAACAATCCAAGAGTAAACTTAACATTTCTAATATCTTAGTTTCTGGAAGGAATTTAACATTGCTAATCATCCAGAATAAAAAATTATTTTGCTAACCTTCAAGGAGGAAAGTTAACATTGCTAACCTCTTAGGAGTAAAGTTAACGTTGCAAACATATCTAACCCAACTCTAACATTGTTAACATTGCTAAATTTACCAGTTGTAAAGTCAGTGCTGCAATCCTTTAGGAAGAATGATAACATTGCAATATTAACATTAGGAGGAATGTTATATTGTTATTGAAATATCAATATTAATAGTTTAACATAACAAATCCCACAAGGAAAAGAGTAAGTAACATTGCTAACTTCCCACAAAGAATGTTAGTATTACTGACTTCGTTGGAGGAATGTTAAACTTTCCTAGCCTACCAGGAGGAGGCTAACATTGAAAATTTTCCAGAATAAATGTTAACATGTCTAGCCTACCAGGATGAATGTTAACATTGCTAACCAACCAGGAGGAATGTTACTGATAACCTACAGAAAATAATGTTAACTATAATCATGTTAAGGAGGAATGCTAAAATTTCTTACCTTCCAGTTGTGTATTTGGAAGGATTCAACCAGACGGTGACTGACAGACTTAGGGAGCACAAAAATAGTGTTAGGCTTGCCGACACTAACAATGCTCTTTTCTGTAACGTCAGATATCACAGTCATCCTATTGACTGGTCTTCTGCTAACACTGTCTTCCTCACTTCCAACTTCAACAGTAGCCGTCTGGTTGAATCCTCCCTAATGCACAACTTTCCATGTATGAATCTTAGTCCTGGCTTCGTCTCTGTAGATGCTTTCCTTTCCCGCTACATTGTAAAATGCTCCAAACTTCAGTACCCCAGTGACCTGGCCTGATTTTTTTTTCTTTTTCTTCTCCCTCTTCCACTTTCCTCTTTCCCTTTTCTCCTTTGGGATGTCTTTCTTCTGCCTTGGGTATTTGTTCCTTCATTTTTTATTTATTCCCCCCTCCTCTGTATTCTTGCTCATACCCTCTGTGGGCACCTAGCTCCCTTGCAGTGCTCCTTTTTCTTAGTATTTGACTAGCTCCTCCTCCACCATACTACCTTCCCCACTATTACCTTCTACCTCCACTACTACCACTACCACCTCCTGCCTATACTCCCCCCTTCTCTCCTTCTCGTTAGTGTGACTTTGTAAATGGTCCAAGTCGGACCCAAACGTCATCGGAAGCTCCTCTCTTCTATGTGCGGGGTATTTGTGTATAACTTCTGCCATTGCTGTTAAAGCTAAAATAATAATAATAATAATAATAATAATAATAATAATTACTGCATATTATTATTATTATTATTATTATTATTATTATTATTATTATTATTATTATTATTAGTGGTAGTAGTAGTAGTAATAGTAGTAGTAAGAACATAAAGAAGGAACACTGCAACAGGCCTACTGACCCATGCGGAGCAGGTCCATGTCCCCCCCCGGATTAGCCCAATGACCACCCCCCGGATAAGCCCAATGACCCACCCAGTCTGGTCGCCTCCACTCAAGGATGGAGCACGGCACCAGACCCAGCAGCACAAGCTAGTCAGGTCCAACTCACACCCACCCACACCTACTCATGTATTTATCTAACCTATTTTTAAAACTACTCGTTTTAACCTGAATAACTGTACTCGGGAGTTTGTTCCACTCATCCACAACTCTATTACCAAACCAGTGCTTTCCTATATCCTTCCTGAATCTGAATTTTTCCAACTTGAAATTACCAAACCAGTGGTTTCCATTGAATCTGAATTTTTCCTGAAACCGAGTCCTGTCTTGGCTGGAAATTTTCAGCACGCTATTTACATCCCCTTCATTTATTCCTGTTTTCCAGCAAGACCTCGCACTGACGAAATGAAAATTATGATGAAATGCGCTCAGTTCTTATCCATTTTCGAGTCACAACTGTGGTGAGAAATGTAGAGAAGGACTAATTACAATACGAAATGAGGTGGATGAAGGTGGGAGTGCTGGAGGTAGCACTGTAACAGTAGAAAAACTGCTACAATAGTAGTGTTAGTTGTGATGGTCCACGTAGAATTAGAGGCAGCAGCAGTAATAGTAGTAGTAGCGAAACGGAAAAGTAGTGGAAGTGGAAGTAATGAGATAATAGCAGAAGTTGTAGTGGTGTAATTAAAAGTAGATAGTAAAAAGTAGTAGTTGTGAAAAAGTAGTGGTAGTACTAGTATTTAAAGAATTTGTTGAAGTGATAATAGTAGTTATCATAGTAATACAACAAAAGGAGAAGAAGAGAAACACTGAAGAATATCAACTGCCGACTTCAGGCAAGACCAGTAATGGAGTAGTAAGAGTGAATTACATTACAAGGCAGTGGAGACTAAAATTATCTCAACACGAACCCGTCTTCATGGGGGCAGAGAACTGCTGTAGGCCAACTGATCCATCCTGTTGAAGAAAAGGAAACAAGAAAGAGGGAAGTCAGAAAACAAGGAAGGAAACGAAAATGCAGAAGGAAGGTCAAGAGGAATAAAGAGGGGGAAGGGGAGGCAGAGGTCAGGCCAGATTACAAGAATTCTGAAAATAAAAATATCTGAGAATGCAGTGAGGAAGGCAGACATCTAAAAAACAGAGCCAGGACTAAGACTTATGTTAGGAAAATTTATGTGAAAAGGTTGAATCGACAAGACGGCGTCTTTGAAGTGTAGAAAAAAAAGGACCAGTTAATGGGAAAGTTGTAATCTCTTACATGACAGAACAGAACATTGTTGGTGTCGGCTGAACAACACCTCATAACTCTTCTTCTCGAACCTCACCTTCATCTCTCTCACTCTCCACAAAAGTTATAAAGAGGTTAGATTAAGAGTGAGCAGAATTTATTTCATCAATACTATTATGCTATAAGACCATGTTCTTGACTCTAGTCATTCTTGGAATTATCTCACATGAAGTAATGGTCCTGTGAAGGGTGTAGCCTACGAATAGGCTCCGTCCGTCTTTTGGCAACGAAGCTGTCCCGTTTCCCACAAAGTGGAGCTTAGTGTGGTACCTTGTAAATACTGACCTGGTACATAACAGGACCAGCTCCATATCTCCGATGTTGAAACCTCTGGTGAAACGACATATCTATCCAGGCCGGGTACAGGCGAGAAAAAATTCGTTTTAGATGAGATGGGTGCAGACAATCAAGGAAAGTGGTGCAGACGCAAAGTGTGAGCGCACGTGTGGTTCTTAGGGAGTTTTGCAGGCTGTGCTGTCGAGCTGATGCGAGATACGCCAGTGCTGTAACTTTCTTCGCTACCTTGCTGAAAACATTTACCACGCGCAGCTTCACAGATATTTTGGAGAAAAATTTCACTGCGATATTCACTAACAGTTATTCATTCATTCTTACCTTTTAACTTCATGCTGACTAGAAACAATCATCACTCGTGTTTTACCAGATCCAAATGTATCCTGTCATCGGTTTCCTTAGCTTAATATGGCTGTAAGCTGGTAATTGATGCGTCTGAGAACCTCAGGCATTTCCTCATTTGCCTAAATAAATATTAAAGTACTATCATCTGGTAATTTGTGTAATATTGGCACCAACCGAGTATGTTGTAGATTGTCCCGTTGAGAACTACTAGAGATCTACCCTGAAAGTAATCACTAAGAGCGAGTTGTACACAGCCAGACTCCAAATGCTTGCAGTTTCTCCAAGAGTCCTGATGCAATATTTAGTCAAAGACACTAGCAATCTCCAGTGCTACAACACAGCAACAAACCCAAGAATAGCGTTCCACTGTCTCAGTGAGGAATCGCTCAGGACTCTGTACACCGTGTACGTCAGGCCCATATTGGTATGCAGCAGTTTGGAATTCACACCTTGCCAAGCACGTCAGAAAATTGGAGAAAGTGCAGGAGTTTGCAGCGAGACTAGTCCCGGAGCTAAGAGGCATGTCCTCTGAGGAGAGATTAAGGGAAATCAACCTGACACTATTGGAGGACAAGAGGTATAGGTCGGACATGATAACGACATATAAAATAATGAGAGGAATCGACAAGGTGGACAGAGACAGGATGCTCCAGAGATGGGACACAGCCATAAGAGGTCGCAAATGGAAGTTGAAGAGTCAGGTGAGTCACAGGGATGTTAGAAAGTATTTCATCAGTCATAGAGTTGTCAGGAAGTGGAATAGTCTGGGAAGTGATATAGTGGTGACAGGACCCATACGTAATTTCAAGAAGAGGTATGATAAAACTCACGGAGCAGGGAGAAAGCGACCTAGTAACGACCAGTGAGGAGGCGGGCCCCTGCAACCACAGTTAGGTGAGTACAGCTGATCTAGGATTCATCCATTGACTGGTGCCACACAATTAAACTGCTTAACAGGATATTAGCCGAAGAGCAACGTTAAAATCGCCCGTCTGCGATTGTTAGCATATATATATATATATATATATATATATATATATATATATATATATATATATATATATATATATATATATATATATATATATATATATATATATATATATATTATATACACACACTTCTGGATGTACATATTTATAGAGGGGCCACAGATACATCAGATCACTTTTTAGTTGTAGCTAGAGAGAGAGAGTAAAATGTAGATGGGATACTACAAGGAAAATAGAAGCAGCAAGTAAGAGAGAGGTGAAGGTTTATAAAGTAAAGGAGGAGGCAGTTAGGGTAACATATAAACGCCAATCCAACCAGGTGCTCCGCCACATACCAGAGATGGCGTGCAGAGGTGATGCCAGCAGCATTCGCGATCTCTTTTTCCAGATACACTCGAAGGGTTTGGAGGAAGTCCAAGTCATTGTGAAGGGCTTGCACGCCACGCAGAGCCTCCTTCCAGAACCAGACGAAGATTAAGGCGACGAAAGGTGAAAGAATTGAGACATACGAAGTACATCACCTAGCGTCGGAAGCCAGGCAGTTGAGAAACCCTCGAGGGGACACCTTACTAACCACCATTCCGATACACTTTGTGTACACGGTGCTGAGGATGACATCTGCGATAGAGAGAAACCGGAGATGAAGTTTTGCACGCAGTACAGGCTTATATAGTAGAATAAACATTTCATTGTGGAGCGAACTTCCTTTGAAGTTTCAAAATTAACATGTATTTTTGGTATGGTCTATATATATATATATATATATATATATATATATATATATATATATATATATATATATATATATATATATATATATATATATGTATATAGGATGGGGTCCACCTCTGGTGTAAATTGTGGGATCCATAGCCTCGGAGAAGTGGATAAAAACGCTTCAAGGAAGAATATTTGGATTTCTTCCTAAAGCCATTTGAATATTCCACTTCCCCTACCACCCCATCTTTTCATTCTTTTTTTTTATACCAATAGGTATATTTTATTACATAATATGGTACAGAAGATTTAAGAGATACGTTCTTGATATAAATATGGCATATACAGTACATGAGGTGCGAGAGATACATATCTAGTGCATATTGTCACGTGGTTGCCACTGATTATATTACGAAAATTTCATCCAGCTCTTCAGAGCTGGGGCGCGTGCCCATAATACAGTTTTCTGTTCCAGCGCCGAGTCGCTGGAACAGAAAACTAACTTCCCTGGGATCCCTAGTTACCCTGATGAGTCTTTTGCCTAGCTCCTTAAGGAACTTAGATGCATTCTTTCCCTATGAGCCAAGGGTGTCTGAGCCTATGGGAACAAACATATAATGATGGGCAAGTCTCAGTATTTTCTAGACTTTTGGGACTCCCTGAAGCTGGCGGTTGTCCCTCCTTCCTCCCTGGTGTATTGGAGATAGGTATCAGCCAAGGTAGATGCACATGTGTAGTCCCACACCACTTGCTTGCCGTCTGTCCAGGCTTGAAGGGTGATACCATCTGGACGCTTTTGGCTGCCATCAGATCTGCACAGATGGGGTGAATCCCTTACTGCTGGGCATCCGGCTGTTGTGAGGCTCCTCTTGATAATGTTACTAAGCTCGTCATGTCTTGCAACCTTTCCCTCGGATTTAAGGCATACAAGACCAAGGTACCCGAATCGGTCTGCTGCTTCACTACCACAAATACACCCGTGTTCGGCGAGAATAGGGGCGGTATGACGAAGGGTAACACCAGTGTGGATGATCTGTGTGTCGAGGCGTGTGCCAAGGCTGGAGTTGGGAACAGTCAACAGAAAGTCCCCTGCATGATGAGCTCTCACTGCCAGGAGGCGGGCTCTATCCCTCCCTGACTTATTCTGAAGCACTGATGAGCCTATATTCTCCACTATTTGGCCATCCCAGTGCGACTATTTGTAGTTGTTGGGGAGCGCAGGTCTGGTTTCAGAGCCAGTTAGATTATCCCAGATCATGGCTCCGTCAATGAACTTTTGGTCCTGGACTCCAATCCTGTCCCTAAGATGTTCAGGGAGAATCGCTGCTACATGTTCACTCGATGCAATGCATCCAGTGGATGCGTTGTCAGAGGTGTCTTTTGCCACCTCTGACAACGTTGGCACAGCTCTTGGTACTAGCTAAGGAGGTTCCCTAACTAACTGGATCAGGGATTGCATCTTGGCAGCAAATTTTTAACTAATTTCTCAGCTAATTTTTGCGATTTCTGGTAGAGATAGTCCCATCGTGCTGATTTAGAGGAGAAATTATATCGGCAATTAAATATCATTTTCGGTCCTTGGCCAAGGACAGGTAAGTTTTAGAGTCAAGTTTCTCTAATGTCAGTTTTTTTTCTGTGTCAGTCTCCCATCTAGATATGGCTCAATTTTGAAATTCCTCCATATGCCTACGGGCTCCTCTGTGAATGTTCCTATTATAGGTGTACTGGGATTTCTCTTGTAACTTCTCCAAGCCTTGCACTTGGCAGTTCTGGCCTCTCGGCAACGATAGGCAAACTGTTAGCTGCATTACATGCTGCATGTTAGGGATGTATTGTACTTGTGTTGGAGATTAAAAAAAAAAGTTTAGTAAAGATTTTGCCTAGGTTATTAACATCACCATGGAGTGAAGTGCAGTAATTTCAGTTGCAAGTCACAATCTATAAAATGCTGGTCAGATTCCTTTCTTAGGAAGCCAGGTTTTGCATTGTGATTCTTCACCTCGTTTTGTTGGTATCTTCAGTGTCGTATAGTCTTAAGCAAACATAACCAGAAATCGTGCAAGTGACTGTGCTTTTCTATATGTGACTCATTGCTGGCTAGAGAGAAGCTCCAGAAATATGAGTACAAAAGTCAAACACTTCAGACAGTAGTGGTAATGAAGTCACTATTTTTAGCAGACAGGTTGATGATATACTAGCTCCTTATGTCTATGTAGGGCTTGACTTGATGCTGGTAATTCACTGAAGTATACACAGATTTTGTATAAGGGATACAAGCACCTGCTGAGCTGAGAGAGGAGTAATTGTGTAGGAGACGTGTGAATTTTTCACCAGTTCTGAGATAATATTGGATTGTTCTCAGATTAAATCTCCTGACTATCCAGCTCCTTTTTTGCTTCGACACTATTCTTGCTGTTCTCTCTTGTGGCACACAGTTGACAGTGGTGTGCTCCCTTCGGTGACACCTGGAACATAGCCTAAGATGCCTTGGAAGATGGTGTCCCACTCCCTGTGCCTCTAGTCTTTCGGGCTGATTCAGCAACTGGTATCCTTGTTCGTTCTGATGCTGCTGAACCTGACGATTATATTCCTATTGAGGGGGCTTTCCTGGGGCTGTGTTGGTGGGAGATGAGCACTCATCTAGTACTACTAGAGTTTTCCTTGCATCTTACTTATTTTTTCCGGGATTTCTCGGGTACAGTATAGAACAACTGAGTGTTAGCTACGGCAGTCACGGGTGGAGAAGAATCTGACTCTGGATTTGTAGATGGTGTAGTGTACTGGAAAGTATTGGAGTGGAACTGAGAGATCCAAGGCTATGTGGTGGCTTAAGGAATTATTTTAGAATTTTCGGGGATGATGTTTTGAGCCCTATCTATCTGTAAGCCTCTAGAGCGGTTATAAATTTTTGCTGTTGCTGCTGCCTTGAATATGGCAGTGTGGATATTCAAGGCATTATCAACTATCAGCATCAGCTGAACAACCTGTTTCACTTTGTGTAGGCCTATTTTTATAATAAATAATTATTTTAAGAGCTAATGAAGTAATTTGTTTTGATGAAATATCTTAGTGGCAACTTTACAACACACACTAATGCAGCACTGAACATTTGAGTGAAGTTCCTGAAGTTTCTCAAATCCGTCCTGTTATGATCCAAGCTCGAATCTGATACATACATGTCACTGGATCACAAGTTCCTGATCTGAGCCACCTGGCTACACCAAACGTGCATTTCTATGTTGCTTGTTCTACTTATGTAGAACGAATCACGGAACGGGTGGAATTTGAACCCATTTCTTGCCTCTAGTTGTGTATCCACATATACTGCAGTAGGTTCTCGGATAATTACCAAATAGTATACATAATCTTACGATTTCGCGATGCAAAATCATTACAAAAAGATCAAAAGATAATGATAAAATTATATGGAAAAGAGTGCATGTGACGCTATGGTAGACCCCTCACATGGGCCACTCACAGTCAGGGTGGACGGCCAGAAAAGAAATGCTGCCCTCATGTACTAATAACTTATAAAAAAAATTATCTACTGAAGTCATTATCCACGAATCAGAATAAGTTAGCCACTAATGTACAGTCACACTGTATTATTATTTAACACCCAAAATTATAAAATATTGGGTGATGGCAGAAGGTAAATGGTGAGGTGCATTATCCTGCTTGTGAAGCAACACACACACACTGCACATGCTTTATATAACATCTTTCATTATATATTATTTCGCTAATGCTCAATTCTGTGAAATTACTGACTCATTTATGCTTGCGTGTTATTTGATCGCAAAGTCTCTGAACAACTTTTTTTTCTGACATACTGTCGTAGTTAGGTAATGATTAATATTTCCTACGTGGCACTATCACACGTGTCCTTCTCGAACAATTCTTACCAGTGTCTCTCTATGCTTAGTAATGATGGAAACCCACCGACCTTTCTTAGAAATTTCATTCCTTAAAATCTGCTCATTAACTTTAAATATGAGATATACACCTTGTATGTGCATACACGTTGTCATAAGTGTGCTTTACTAACTCCTAGTATAAGACAATACACAAATAATCCGCACATAAAAGAGAGGAGCTTACGACGACGCTTCGGTCCGACTTGGACCGTTTACAAAGTCACACTAACCAAAAGGAGAGAAGGAGGGAGTATGTTTGGCCTGTATATACTCCCTCCTCTCCTTTTCGTTAGCGTGACTTTCTAAATGGTCTAAGTCGGACCGAAACGTTGTCGTCAGCTCCTCTCTTCTATGTGCGGGTTATTTATGTATTGCTCAAGTCACGGTATTTTGCCTTTTTTCGTTATTTACTCCTAATATAAGGATCATATTGACATTTAGTGCATTCTACATTATTTGAATATAAATGTTGTCTTTATTTTTTCCATGATATTTGTTGTATTTGAGGCTAAATTACAAACATAGAAATAGAAAGATTTTGTATGTTATTTTGTATGGAGTTTGGATGTGTACTGATTCCTGTTCTAAGCAGACGCGTCCAGCACGTGATTGTTTTGTGTGCATCTGTTGCTTACTAGTGTTTTCTCTATTGCTCTCTGTGCTCTGGCTGTTTACTAGCTAGAGTTGTAACGTAAACATACGTCATCACACGCCATTGGTATTAGCCAATATGAGTTGTCGCCTGTCGGTGACGTAACTCCAGTTTCCACTTACCACTAAGATAGCTGTGGACAGCGAGGTGCTAGAGAGTGAGGGAAGCACCGAGGTTCTTGCCTGAGATGCCGGAGGGTTTGTTGCTTCTGTTTTGGAATCAGCCACATTTGTTGTTTAGTACTACTTTAAGTACTGTATGGAAGAATTTAGAAATTCTTTAGATGCTTGCTAAAGATATCTGTTTTTTTGCCTAGAGCCCTAGAGTATAGAGTATTTATGGAAACCTATCCCTGACTTTAATTCTTGTGGAAGCATCATGTACTACTGTGTTGTGATAGTATTACATTATTAGTTATAGTATTACATTATTAATGATAGTGTTACACTTAGTGTTATGAATTCTACTGTTTCCTGCTTAATAATCCTTCTGTAATTGCTGGTCGGCAGGAACCTGTAATATTAGCTGTAGTTTACGGTGCTTGAACGCTCGTTATTTTCACTTACACATGTTTACAACAGCAAATAACTACTCGATATCATCCAGAATAATATTAGTTGGACATTCATCTTCTTGATATACGTAAATAATATAATAAGAACATAAGAACATAAGAAAGAAGGAAAACTGCACAAGGTCTACTGGCTCATGCGAGGCAGGTCCAGTTCTCTTACCGGCTTAAGCCAATGCCTTAACCTAGTCAGGACAGGCCACTTTCACTTAAGGAAGGAGCACGGCATCTGACCTAGTAGCACAAGCTTGTCAGGTCCACATCACACCCCCACACCCACTCATGCATTTATCTAACCTATTTTTAAAACTACACATCGTTTTAGCTTCTATGACGGTACTCGGGAGTTTGTTCCACTCATTCACAACTCTGTTGCCAAACCAGTTCTTTCATATATCCTTCCTGAATCAATTTTTCCAACTTAAAGCCATTGCTACGAGTCCTGTCTAGGCTAGACATTTTTAGCATGCTAGTTACATCCCTTTTATTCATTCCTGTTTTCCATTTATACACCTCAATCATATTCCCCCTAATTCTCCGCCTTTGTAGTGAGTGCAGATTCAGGGCCCTCAGTTTATCCTCACAGGGGAGATTTCTGATAAATGGGATCAACTTTGTCATCCTCCTTTGTACATTTTCCAGTGTATTTATAACCATTTTGTAATACGGTGACCAGAACTGTGCACCATAAACGAAATGAGGCCTAACCAAAGATACAGAGCTGAAGAACAACTTGAGGACTTCCATTATTTTTACTTCTTGATATGAAGCCAAGGATTCTATTAGCTTGATTGCAAACACTTATGCACGGTTGTCTTGGTTTTAGATTACTGCTAACTAGAACTCCTAAATCCTTTTCGCAATCAATAAAATTAAGAACTACATTATTTAGTTTATATGTGGCATGGCTATTTTCCTGTCCAACATTTAAAACTTTGCATTTGTCTAGATTAAACTACATCTGCCACTTCTCCGACCATTGCATCAGTCTATTCAAATCATCCTGGAGTGCTCTAGTGTCCTCATTAGAATGAACTGGACGGCCTATTTTGGTGTCATCAGCAAATTTTCTCATTACTCTATTTATTCCCTCATCTATGTCACTTATGTAAATTGTGAACAACAACGGGCCCAACACTGACCCCTGAGGAACACCGCTTGTGACGTGCCCCCATTCTGATTTTTCCCAATTTTTGCAAACTCTCTGCTGTCTATTTGTCAGCAATGCCCTACCCATGAAAAAAATTCTCATCCTATTCCGTGTGCCTTAAGTTTCCTCAATAGCCTCTGATGTGGAACTCTTTCGAAAGCCTTACTGAAGCCCATATACACAATATCATATTCATTACCATGATGTAGCTCCTCAAACACCTTAGTGAAAAAAGTTAGTAAATTCGTAATACAGGAACCCCCCTTTGTAAAACCGTGCTGAGATTCATTAATCAGTTTATGCCTTTCAAGATGGCTACGAATTTCTTCGGCAATTATTGATTCCATAAGTTTTCCCACTATGAAGGTAAGACTTATTGGTCTATAGTTCGAAGCTGAGGACCTGTCACCTGCCTTGTAAATAAGTATTACATTTGCCCTTTTTTGGAACCCACACCTAGTCAAGCATGTTTAGAAATTAGAGAAAGTGCAGAGGTTAGCAACGCGACTAGCCCTGGAGCTAAGGGGCATGTCTTACGAGGAATGGTTAAGGGAAATCGACCTGACGACACTGGAGGACAGAAGAGAGAGAGGAGGATATAACAACATATAAAATACTGAGAGGAATCGACAAGGTGGACAGAGACAGGATGTTACAGAGATGGGCCACAACAACAAGGGGTCACAATTGGAATCTGAAGACTCAGAGGAATGACAGGGATGTTTGGAAGTATTTCTTCTGTCATAGAGTTGTCAGAAAGTTGAATATTCTGGAGAGTGATGTAGTGGAGGCAGGATCAATACATATATTTAAGATGAGGAAACGACTGAAACACTGGAGGACAGAAGAGAGAGAGGAGGATATAACAACATATAAAATACTGAGAGGAATCGACAAGGTGGACAGAGACAGGATGTTACAGAGATGGGCCACAACAACAAGGGGTCACAATTGGAATCTGAAGACTCAGAGGAATGACAGGGATGTTTGGAAGTATTTCTTCTGTCATAGAGTTGTCAGAAAGTTGAATATTCTGGAGAGTGATGTAGTGGAGGCAGGATCAATACATATATTTAAGATGAGGTACGACAAAACTCATGGATCAGGGAGAGAGTGGACCTAATAGCGATCAACGAAAAGGCAGGGCCAGGAGCTGTGAGTCGACCCATGCAACCAGAATTAAGTGAGTACACACACACACACACACACACACACACACACACACACACACACACACACACACACACATGGACTGAGAATAAATTTAATCTAGCTGGACATAATTACAGAAGTTGAATAAATTTTGAATAGAAATAGAGAAAAAGATGCAGCAGGTAATTGTTAGAAATAGGGAACAGAAGAGATGTTGATGTCAAGGCAAAAGTACTAAACCTGGAAGATGATGTAAGAATGCTGAGGAAAGAACAAGATGAGATGAGAAAAAGGACGAATGAGGCAGGTGGTTGTGAGAGCAGGAAGACGAGACGATTTAACAAAAATTAGCTAAACTGCTCTCAGGCAGAAGATAAGCCTAGCAGAAAAGCAACTTCTCAGAAAGATATTGCAATCTAGTGAAAGGAAGTGGAATAAAGAGAGAGAGAGAAAGTTTGCTGATAATCCGTTGTCTCCAGGAGGTTGAAGAGAAGACTGATAAAGAAGTATGCATGGCGGCAGATTGGGAAATTAAAAGTTTTATCAAACTGGCTAATGGGAAGGGCAAAGCGAACTAGGTTCTCGAGGGAAAAAAAGAACCAAAATGACCTTTACAACAGAAATGGAACGAGACAAAATTATAAAACAGAAACCAGAAGGGCAGTCAGAAGGATATGTAGACCTCGCTCTGGACAGGACAGAAAAGAAAAATACTGAGGGAAAAAACACCAAAAAAACCTGGAGAAAGAAAGAAGACCCAGGTAAGAGATCAAAATTATAAAACAGAAACCAGAGTTAGGGCAGTCAGAAGGATATGTATTTACCTCGCTCTGGACAGGACAGAAAAGAAAAATACTGAGGGAAAAAACACCAAAAAAACCTGGAGAAAGAAAGAAGACCCAGGTAAGAGATCATCAGGTGTGGAAATTCAGCCTCCAGAGGAGAGCCATGCACACCCCCATATATACTCCCTAGAAGTCCTAATCACCTTTCCCACTCATACAAGATAATTGTAAACAAATCAGAACTTAGTCCTTTCCTACACAGTGTAAGAACCTCAACAGCTGCTCTTTACTCTTGTCCTCTCTGTACTTTCTAACCACCGAAAATTCCCTTTCTTACATCAACAATTCCGACCCCTTTAATAGCGAGATATATATATATATTTACCCAGAACTCACACCGTCCCCTCCCACCTTCCTTTCCCTGACCCATGTGCAAAGGCCAGGAAATCAGGAACCCAAATCCAGAAGGCAGTAACAAAAAGGAAACTAAGAGTATGGTACACAAATACGGATGGAATAACAAACAATTCTAATGACTGAAGCAGACATAGTGGAAGTATCTCCAGACATTGTAGCGCTCACAGAGACAAAGCTGACAGTAAGGTACAACCCAGCGCTAAATAGAAGGAGATCAAGACAGGATTATACCAACACCAATAAAGTGATGTTGGACACACTATCGGAGGTGGCCAGAAGAGTACACATGAACAATGTAAAACTGCTGATCGTAGAAGAGACTAACCAGAAGGAAATAGACTGGAATAGCTTGAATCCACATGGTGCCCGGTATGTGGAAGGCTGTGATATTGGTGGTAATGATGGAGAACCTCATGCACCAACATATTAGGGACACAACTTGAAGGGAGGAGAAGCTGAACCAGCAAAGCTGGACGTTTAATTCACTCTGAACAATTCTGATACAGAGGATATTGATTACGAAAGTTTCACTGCTAGTCAGTACAGTCTTGAGTTTCAAATACCTCACAAAAGTAAACTTGGAGAGATAGCAAAGGAAGGACGAGAGAATCCAGATTTCAAATGAGAAGGCTACCCAAGCATGAGACGATTCCTGAAAGAGATACAGTGGGAGAAGGAACTATAAGGAAAGACAGCTAATGAAATGAAGTATGTAGCTGGAAATTGCAGGAAGGCAGAGAATAAATTCATTCCCTTGAGCAGAAACAATGGCAACAACAAACTCAGCCAATAGTTCAGTCAGAGAAGCACAAAGGCAAAGCTACATGTGCAAGAGTATGGAAAAAAAGTAATAAAAGCAAAGAATGCAATCAAACAGGGAAGCAAGCAGAAAGATCAGGAAGTAAAATGCATGGGCAAGCAGAGACTTTCAACATCAATTTGAGAATATATCATCGGAAATGAAATTCGACCCAAAGTTGATATATATCTGCATCAGAAGGAAAACAACAGTAAAGGACCTGGTAATTATTCCAATGAAGATGGAAGGAGAGTTTACGTGAAATGGCCAGGAAATCAATAAGAAATTTAAGAGGGTATTCTCTGAGGAGACAGGGACATTACCAGAGCCAAAGAAATAGTGTGCACTAGTTAGAACTGAACAGAATACATTTGCCAAGAGAAGAGGTGAGGAAACTGCTGTGCGAGAAAGATACATCAAAGGCAACAGAGCCAGATAATATCTCCCTATGGGTCCTAAGAGAGCAGAAGCATTGTGTCAGTCACTAGCCACAATCTTTATCATGACAATCGACACAAAGCAACTATTAGAGGTGCAGAATACAGAAAATGTAGTCCCAATATTTAAGCAAAGAGTCAGTATGGTAGCCTTAAAACTTAATGACTAGGATCACGAGGTAATCTTTGTACTAATTTTATTGCCAAAACCACATATCAACCTAATAAATATCACAGCAAATGCGTGTCTAACATTTAGGATTAGCTTTCAACTAACTAAGCAAAGAGTTTTCCCGGCAATATACAGCAAATATCAGGAATACGCAGCACCAGTACGGAACCTGCACCTGTGCAAGCAAGTCAACAAACTTGAGAAAGAGCACAGGCTTGCAGCGGAGACTCCTTCCCATCGCTGTCTACTGCCAGTGAAACAGCTAGAATTTGAAAACACAGATGAGTCACTTGTATGTTAGGAAGTATTTCTCCAGGCCCAACTCAAGACTCGCATTCAATTTCCCAACATTAGTATTAACTCTGCTCCGTTCCCCCTACTTACAATTTAATCCTGACCCCTCCCTCTGTAAAAAATGTAGACACTAACCCGAGTAATATCTTCCACACTCCTGACATGAAAAATAGAAAACCTAGACAACGCAAACGAAGAGCAGGATATAAGAAGGATCAGAGTGTGGTTCACTAATGAAGATGGACTATCAAACATGAGTGATAAACTGAAAGAACAGTAGAAGTGACCCCAGACATCATAACTGTAACAAAGAGAAAGCAAACTAAAAATAACAGATTTCATATTCCCACAAATGTATAAAAAATAAGGAAAAATGGAAACGCGAAAGGCAGAGAAGTTGCACTAATTGTCAGAAATTAATGGAGTTTTGAAAAGATGAGATGGATAAACAGAAATAAACTAAATAACTACATAGCTATAACAATTAAAGATGAGAGACCCCAGACTAGTAGCAACAGTGATTAACAACTCACGAAGCAGAAGGCGTTCAAGACAGAAATATTATGTGGTAAATGGCTTAAAAACCGAGAAGTTGAAGATTGAGACATGCAACTTATGGGAATCTTTATTGAAGAAACGGTTCGCCACACAGAGGCTTCATCAGTCCAATACAAAGCAGAAAGGTGAAAGGTAAGGAGGAGTTTGAAGTAATCAGTCCCTTAGCCTGGAATCTATTCCAGACATGGGAGATTTCAACCACAAAGAAGTGGCTAGGGAAAATTTATCCACATGGAAAGACTGTAAAACTAAATGGCTGAAATGATGTTGGTTAACGAAAAGTTTATGTGGTATAGGGGACACGACAACAGATAGAGAGGAAATGAGTCAGCATGACTCTATATAGAGCTTAACATACGTACTTGTGACGTAGGTGAAAAAAAAATATGGAGGCCCCTGGGTGTTAGCGACCAAACAGGACAGAAGTTCAGATACCTCTAGGGAGAAAAAATTGAGGTAAAATTGGCTGGTGGGAATGCAAGAAACCAGAAATCAGTTGAGAGAACTTGGAAAGGATGGAATAATTTCTGAATGCCTGATAGTGGGAAAGAAAATCAATGAGTGGCTGTTCCACAGTCACATCAAACGAAAGCGAAAGTGAAAGACCACCTAATTCTACTAAGGAATGAAGGAAGAGAGCTCATAAGAAGTGTCCTCGTCGGAAGGAAGGCGAATATTACACCAACAGGTACTCGGTGCCATACATCAAAGGCAATAGAACAAAACATATTTTCACATTGATTCTTTGAGAGTGAGCAGAAGCTTCGTCCACTGTACACCACTAGCTAAAATTTACAAGAATTCAGTGAATATGTGACAGTTGCCAGAGATCTAGAAGACAGCGATTGTATTCCTATTATTTAAGACAGGAGGAAAACAGAGAGCATTGAATTACAGACCAGTATCACTGACATGCTTACCGTGTAGTTATGGAGAAGATAATCAAAATGAGTGTGGTAGAACACTTGAAGAGAGGTAGCTTCATGAACAACAACCAGCACGATTGTAGAGAAAGCAAATCTTGTCTCACAGTTTATTGAGATTCTATGGCAAAATAAAGAAGTGAATCAAAAGAAAGACGAAAGGGTGGATTGCGTATTATTATTGCTCAGCAAGAAGACATTAGATACTATATTTCACAGGAGGCTGGAACACAAACCGAAGGTGCAAACTAGAATATCATGAGCGACCTATAAAAGCAGTAAAGATTACCTTACTGGTAAGTAAGAATAAGTAATTGCTCTAGAAGAGGTGACAGAATGTGGAAGAGTAACAAACGATGTGCCACAAGGAACAGAATTAGGGCCAGAAAATATTACTGCTAAATGGGAATGACATGTCAGAAAGGGGCGAGTCAGATGTATCCCTGTTTGCGGATGATGGAAAACTAATGAAGAGCATGAAAACAGAGGAGAGCATGGGAAGGCTGCAATCAGATCAGGGGATCTGCTGATTGAACAGATAAATCGTTGCTTGAATTCAACTCCAGTAAATGCAAGGTTATGAAGATTGGTGAAGTACAAAAAGACTAGATATAGTATATAGACTCTGGGTACCAACTCTTCAGAACTTAGAGGGAAAGACCTAGGAATGTAATAGTGGCAAGCTTATAACCAGAGGAACACTTTAACTTCTGCAGTAGATGCTCGTTTGGCAGATCTCAGAGTAGTCTTTAGAAATCTAAACAAAACGAGCCGGCTGAAAAAAATAAAGCCTAATGTGTCACATCACCGTAGTACTTAGGCACTGAACCATACCACTTACTACCCCACATCAGTTTCTTGGATAAAGAGAACTTTATTAGCATCATGGCATCCACCTGGAAGGACTCATTAGGAGAGTTAGTTCTTCGATGTAAGGTCAGCAGTTCCAAACCAGTCGGGTACCTACCTCCCTTCTCGATAGCTAACGAAGGATTTTAACATAATTTATGTTATTCTCGACCTTAAAATTTAGAAAGCTTGTCGCTGTACGCCACTGTAGTGATTTTTTCTAGCTAGCTTTCTAAATCACATAACGGGAAATTAATACTTTTATATTCCTTCGCCTTCTAGTTCAAAAATTATCTAGTTTTATATTAAATTCTTATGCATAATACCCAGATTCATATTTATCAAGGAAAAGAATTAAGCTACTGAACCACCTTAATGTAACTGAAGTAACTATGGCCCATAACTTAAGTAACTATGGCCCATAACTTAAGTAACTATGGCCCATAACTTAGTCCTATCTTATATCAGACATGAAATATTTCGTCACACTGAATCCTGACGTACCAAATACCTCTCCTCTGACCCTTGACGCACCAGCGTACCAACAAGTTCCTTAATCTTCACTTCGAGGTTCCCGACGTAAGAAACACTCAAGTACACTAATACATCACAGAGAAAGTCCATTTCCTTTACCCTACGAATTATTTAACGAAATGCAAGAAGCGTAGCATCACACTGATCTATTATACAAGAAGTTCAATTTCTCTAAAAAATATTTTGCCAGAATCCTTAAAATGCATCAAATAGTCTGACATTATTATCGACTCACGTGAATTATGTCCAATATCTGGAAAACTTTTAAGACTGTTTAACATGTCAGAAGTCAAATTTACCACTTGTCAGTAACACTCACTTGTTCTGAAATTGGTGATATTTATCATTCCTTTCTTTCTTTCTCTTCTTTTCTTTACTTTTTTTTATCCTCTAGTTTATTCGTCTTCCCATTTCTTCCTCTGTTTATTTTCTTTCCCTGACTCCTCTCTCTCTCTCTCTCTCTCTCTCTCTCTCTCTCTCTCTCTCTCTCTCTCTCTCTCTCTCTCTTATCTCCATTCTTCCCTCTCTTATTTGTTAAACATTTTCCTCTATCTTCTCCCTCTTATATTTGTCCTTTCATTCTTCTCTTCACTCTCCTTCCCATGTAAGTGATACAATAAATAATCACTTTATATCAGTCTCCACATAATACTAATGAAGGTTTGTGTCCAACTCACATATTTACATTCACGAATGTTAAGGTAGAAATGTTTCTAGAGATAATTAACCCTTTCATGTTAAACAGTTATTTGAACTAATTTACCGTATACCTAAGTCGGGACCACATCCATTATTATTATTATTATTATTATTATTATTATTATTATTATTATTATTATTATTATTTTACACTTTGATGAAAAACACTGAGAAATAGAAAAAACATGCATTCTTCTAATACTTGGAATTAAAAATATACAAAATACATAAACACATTAATAGCTAGAATTAACTAGATATATATAGGTGGTTGAGCAAATCTCGGAAAGTGTGTCCGTAAATCATTACCCCAGTTCGATGTGCAATTCACTTGACCGGAATAGTGCAGAGTGCGGCACAAGTTGATAATACAGTTCAACACTATTGTTGAAATCATATGAGGCAACATTTAATTTTTTTTCACCTTCATCCAAATAAAAAAAAATACTGGGACCTATGCAGACTAAAATCACATCAAACTTCCCAATAACATTGTCTAGTTTTTACGAAGGAGTGTTTTATGTAAGCCTAGTGATCATGTGAAAAAAAAAATGTTTAAGAATAGTCTTGACGGCACAAAGATGTAACAGACACATAAAACATTAAACTGATTTCACCGAGAATAACTAAATGAAGTCACTGTTAATTATTACTGATCAGAAGAGACACTCTCCAATTATTTTACAAAAAATATATATATAAATTAGTATATGATTACTTACTCAACTCAACACTAAGACAATGTTTCCCTTGAGGAAGAGTCATCAACATTAAACGTTTAAAGGAGACCAGAAGAATCCAACACTGAATTCAACAAAAATTTATACTTACAGTGACTTAAACCATGAAACATTCCTTCCATTTCATACTTTATATTAGCTATTGAATTGATGCATTTTAGAATGGTAATGTTTTGATCAGAAGAATACGCTAAACTCTCAAGGGTTATATAGTGATTGAGGAACGGAAGGCATTCAAATTCGATTCAAACAAGAGAAGACAACAACAACAACAACAACTAAATAATAATAATAATAATAATAATAATAATAATAATAATAATAATAATAATAATACTCTTCATGCAAAATGCCGCCAATAAAAATAATAACCATAATAATAATAATAATAATAATAATAATAATAATAATAATAATAATCTTCATGTACATGATACAACTATTACAGACCTAGATGACGTCAATGGTCTACTATACAGAAAGTCGCTGGTCATGTAACCAGCGACTAACAGTCGGCTAACACTCAGGTACCTACTTAATGCTAGGTGGACATGAGCAGCAGGTGTCAGGAAACATGCCCCATTTTTCATCAGTGTTGGGTATCGATCGTTGACCTTCAACCATTCAGTGGTCGATGCATTGCTCTTGGCCCCGCCTCTTCTATGGTTGCTACCAGGTTCATTATTTCCCTGCTCCAAGAACTTTGTCGTGCCTCTTCTTAAGGCTATGTATGGATCCTGCCACCACTACATCACTATTCAGTGTTTGTTAGTTACCATTTTGTCCTAGGCACATGTCGATTAGACACTAGGCCTGTTGTATAGGTGTGTGTATGTCTGTGTGTGTATGTACTCACCTAGTTGTACTCACCTAGTTGAGGTTGCACGGGTCGAGTCCAAGCTCCTGGCCCCGCCTCTTCACTGGTCGCTACTAGGTCACTCTCCCTGAACCGTGTGCTTTATCATACCTCTACTTAAAGCTATGTATGGATCCTGCCTCCACTATATCGCTTCCCAAACTATTCCACTTCCTGACTACTCTGTGGCTGAAGAAATACTTCCTAACATCCCTGTGATTCATCTGTGTCTTCAACTTCCAACTGTGTCCCCTTGTTACTGTGTCCCATCTCTGGAACATCCTGTCTTTGTCCATCTTGTCAATTCCTCTCAGTATTTTGTATGTCGTTATCATGTATCCCCCCTATCTCTCCTGTCCTCCAGTGTCGTCAGGTTGATTTCCCTTAACGTCTCCTCGTAGGACATACCTCTTAGCTCTGGAACTAGTCTTGTTGCAAACCTTTGCACTTTCTCTAGTTTCTTTACGTGCTTGGCTAGGTGTGGGTTCCAAACTGGTGCCGCATACTCCAATATGGGCCTAACGTACATGGTGTACAGGGACCTGAACGATTCCTTATTAAGATGTCGGAATGCTGTTCTGAGGTTTGCTAGGCGCCAATATGCTGCAGCAGTTATTTGGTTGATGTGCGCTTCAGGAGATGTGCCTGGTGTTATACTCACCCTAAGATCTTTTTCCTTGAGTGAGGTTTGTAGTCTCTGGCCCCCTAGACTGTACTCCGTCTGCAGTCTTCTTTGCTCTTCCCCAATCTTCATGACTTTGCACTTGGTGGGGTTTAACTCCAGGAGCCAATTGCTGGACCAGGTCTACAGTCTGTCCAGATCCCTTTGTAGTTCTGCCTGGTCTTCGATCGAATGAATTCTTCTCATCAGCTTCACGTCATCTGCAAACAGGGACACCTCAGAGTCTATTCCTTCCGTCATGTCGTTCACAAATACCAGAAACAGCACTGGTCCTAGGACTGACCCCTGTGGGACCCCGCTGGTCACAGGTGCCCACTCTGACGCCTCTTCACGTACCATGATTCGCTGCTGTCTTCCTGACAAGTATTCCCTGATCCATTGTAATGTCTTCCCTGTTATCCCTGCTTGGTCCTCCAGTTTTTGCACTAATCTCTTGTGTGGAACTGTGTCAAACGCCTTCTTGCAGTCCAAGAAGATGCAATCCACCCACCCCTATCTCTCTTGCCTTACTGCTGTCACCCTGTCATAGAACTCCAGTAGGTTTGTGACACAGGATTTCCCGTCCCTGAAACCATGTTGGCTGCTGTTGATGAGATCATTCCTTTCTAGGTGTACCACCACTCTTCTCCTGATAATCTTCTC
Source organism: Cherax quadricarinatus (assembly GCF_038502225.1). Taxonomy (NCBI): domain Eukaryota; kingdom Metazoa; phylum Arthropoda; class Malacostraca; order Decapoda; family Parastacidae; genus Cherax; species Cherax quadricarinatus. The sequence goes on from NW_027195398.1 coordinate 72,576, forward strand.
CATGACTTTGCATACTATACATGTCAGTGACACTGGTCTGTAGTTTAGTGCTTCATGTCTGTCTCCTTTTTTAAAGACTGAGACTACATTTGCTGTCTTCCATGCCTCAGGCAATCTCCCTGTTTCGATAGATGTATTGAATATTGTTGTTAGGGGTACACATAGCACCTCTGCTCCCTCTCTCAGGACCCATGGAGAGATGTTATCTGGCCCCATTGCCTTTGAGGTATCTAGCTCACTCAGAAGCCTCTTCACTTCTTCCTCGGTTGTGTGTACTGTGTCCAGCACTTGGTAGTGTGCCCCACCTCTCTGTCTTTCTGGAGCCCCTTCTGTCTCCTCTGTGTACACTTCTTTAAATCTCTTGTTGAGTTCCTCACATACTTCACGGTCATTTCTTGTTGTCTCTCCTTCCTTCCTTAGCCTGATTACCTGGTCCTTGACTGTCGTTTTTCTGCTGATGTGGCCGTATAACAGCTTTGGGTCAGATTTGGCTTTCGCTGCTATGTCGTTTTCATATTGCCGTTGGGCCTCCCTTCTTATCTGTGCATATTCATTTCTGGCTCTACGACTGCTCTCCTTATTCTCCTAGGTCCTTTGCCTTCTATATTTCTTCCATTCCCTAGCACACTTGGTTTTTGCCTCCCTGCACCTTTGGGTGAACCATGGGCTCATCCTGGCTTTTTCATTAATCCTGTTACCCTTGGGTACAAACCTCTCCTCAGCCCCCTTGCAAATTGTTGTTACATATTCCATCATCTCATTAACTGGCTTCCCTGCCAGTTCTCTGTCCCACTGAACCCCGCTCAGGAAGTTCCTCATTCCCGTGTAGTCCCCTTTCTTGTAGTTTGGCTTCATTCGTCCTGGCCTTCATGCTTCCCCCTCCACTTGTAGCTCTACTGTGTATTCGAAGCTTAAAACCACATGATCGCTGGCCCCAAGGGGTCTTTCATATGTGATGTTCTCAATATCTGCACTACTCAAGGTGAATACTAGGTCCAGTCTTGCTGGTTCATCCTCTTCTCTCTCTCTTGTAGTGTCCCTTACGCGTTGGTACATGAAGTTTTCCAGTACCACCTCCATCATCTTAGCCCTCCATGTGTCTTGGCTCCCATGTGGTTCCAAGTTCTCCCAATCGATCTCCTTATTGTTAAAGTCACCCATGATCAGGAGCTTTGCCCTGCATGCATGAGCTCTTCTGGCCACTGCAGCCAGTGTATCAACCATCTCTCTATTGCCCTCGTCATACTCTTGCCTTGGCCTCCTGCTGTTCTGTGGTGGGTTATACATCACTGCAATTACCACCTTGGGACCTCCAGAGTGAAGTGTTCCCGCTATGTAATCGCTTGCTTCTCTGCTGTCTCCTCTCTCCAGCTCATCAAAATTCCATCGGTTTTTGATCAACAGTGCCACTCCTCCATCCCCCCTGTTACCTCTGTCTTTGCTCAGGATCTGGTATCCCGTTGGAAAGATGGCATCTGTTATCATACCTGTTAGCTTGGTTTCTGTGAGAGCTATGATGTCCGGTGGTGCCTCTTTGACTCTTTTGTGCCACTCCTCCCACTTATTTGTTATTCCATCAGCATTTGTGTACCATACCTTCAGTTTCCTTTCCAACACTGTGGTTTGGGGGGCCTGTGAGGGTGGGAGACCTGGTAACAGACTGGTGGATTCTATAGCTGGGTGTTGGGTGGAAACTGTGAGTGTGGATTGTAGTTTGTGTTGGGATGGTGTTCTGAGGATAGTTCTGTGTGTGCTTGCCCTTGCTGCTCTGTTCTGCTCTGATTGACCTTTGCTGGTTCTATCCTTGTCTCCTTTCCTAGCTCCTTTCGCTTTTTTGTCCTCTCCCTCAGCTGCTGTCATTCTGTTTGTGTTCCGTCTCTGTATTTCAACCGTATGTGTGTGTGTATATATGTGTGTGTATGTTTGTGTGTGTGTGTTTGTGTGTGTGTGTGTGTGTGTGTGTGTGTGTGTGTGTGTGTGTGTGTGTGTGTGTGTGTGTGTGTGTGTGTGTGTGTGAGTAGCTCTCACAGTCGTGAGGTAGAGTGTAAATTTTGATATTTTTTTAAGCACCCAGTAATAATGTTTTGAAAATATCGGCTTCTATAGTCCATTTCTTTACCGATATCCATACCATAAAAATAGCCACTACCAACACCGATACTCTGGCCAATTACTAACTTGCTCACCCTTTCTCCTCCACCCCTGGATAATTTGTACATTACTTACCAGCAGGTTAATTCTTGGAATGAGCTCCGGTACAGCTAGTTACGGCCTGATGTGAAGATAGTGTCTGTTACAATTGTGGTTAGGCTTCATTCATTTTATTTTTTTTATTAGTTAAATTCAGGATCAAGTTAAATTTCTATAGTGAAGGAGAGATCAGAAGAGGCTTCCACTCAGAATTTTAGTGACAAGAGGTTAAAGTCATGCGATAAGATTCGGCTCAACACAACCAAGACATTTTACGTACGGAGTACAAGTTATGACGCTCTAACACCCGGGGTTACCAAAGACAGAGGGTGAAACCTTGAAGAGAGAGAGATAACCTTGGCAGAGAACCAGCTTATGGGATGGCCACATTCCCTAACTTGACAGGAAAAAAAGCCGTTACTGTCAGTAAGGCGAGAACTTCTCATATGTCAAGTCTGTTGGTAAGGGAGTGACTTGTTTCACTAAACATTGTGTGACGTGTTCCAGTCACAATGTTGCAACACTAAACATTATGTGTGACGTGTTCCAGTCACAGTGTTACAATACTAAACATTATGTGTGACGTGTTCCAGTTACAATGTTACAACACTAAACATTATGTGTGACGTGTTCCAGTCACAATGTTGCAACACTAAACATTATGTGTGACGTGTTCCAGTCACAATGTTGCAACACTAAACATTATGTGTGACGTGTTCCAGCCACAATGTTGCAACACTAAACATTGTGTGTGACGTGTTCCAGCCACAATGTTGCAACACTAAACATTGTGTGTGACGTGTTCCAGCCACAATGTTGCAACACTAAACATTATGTGTGACGTGTTCCAGCCACAATGTTGCAACACTAAACATTATGTGTGACGTGTTCCAGCCACAATGTTGCAACACTAAACATTATGTGTGACGTGTTCCAGCCACAATGTTGCAACACTAAACATTATGTGTGACGTGTTCCAGCCACAATGTTGCAACACTAAACATTATGTGTGACGTGTTCCAGCCACAATGTTGCAACACTAAACATTGTGTGTGACGTGTTCCAGCCACAATGTTGCAACACTAAACATTGTGTGTGACGTGTTCCAGCCACAATGTTGCAACACTAAACATTATGTGTGACGTGTTCCACACAATGTTGCAACACTAAACATTATGTGTGACGTGTTCCAGCCACAATGTTGCAACACTAAACATTATGTGTGACGTGTTCCAGCCACAATGTTGCAACACTAAACATTATGTGTGACGTGTTCCAGCCACAATGTTGCAACACTAAACATTGTGTGTGACGTGTTCCAGCCACAATGTTGCAACACTAAACATTATGTGTGACGTGTTCCAGCCACAATGTTGCAACACTAAACATTATGTGTGACGTGTTCCAGCCACAATGTTGCAACACTAAACATTATGTGTGACGTGTTCCAGCCACAATGTTGCAACACTAAACATTATGTGTGACGTGTTCCAGCCACAATGTTGCAACAATTATTCTCCCCCTAAATATATTTCCTGATGATACAAAATATCAAAGCAAATTTATAAAAGTATATAATATACGATAAATTCTTTACAGAAGACTTGGATGATACAAGATACGTACATACTCCATTAATATAACAACCTTCTTGTCACTAGTATACAAGATTTTAAAATTTTAAAGTCTGTCAAAGAACCTGTTTCTTGTAGCACTGTGCATAGGTCATCCACGCATGCAAATAGTCCCATGAAAAGCTGTAAGCCTTCTCCCTGAAAGTGTGGTGAGTTTGGTATAGCACTGCGTACCTTGTTCCAAGGTTCGTAGGTTCGAGTCTCCTTCAGCCAGAGATCAGTGTTTATATATATATATATATATATATATATATATATATATATATATATATATATATATATATATATATATATATATATATATATAGTGCCGAATATGTAAAACTGGCCAATTAACAAGAACTCATTTAAAATTAAGTCCTTTCTAAAATTTTCTCTTATACGTTTAAAGTTACATTTTTTTCATTATTGTTGATGTAAAAAATTTTAATTTTGCACCAAAAGAATCTTAGAAAACTTACCTAACCTCATTGTAACAAACGCAATTTATTTTAGCCTAACCCAATTAAATATAATTTAGATTTATTTACAATAATTTAATACTAAACAAACACAATGAAATATATATTTTTCGTTAGGTTCAGAATGATTTTAGAGAAATTATTGCATACACAAATTTTCGCGTGTCCTATATGGCAAGATGAACGTTGCTATTTAAGCCAAGATCGCAAGTTCTGCCTATTCGGCACGGCATATATATATTAAATCCACGTTGATTAAATTATCAAAAAAATGAAAAATTGGTACTCAAACATACCAAAATTTTAATAAATTCCATCATCAGTAAAATTTTGAAGCCAATCAGATAAGGTATTATTCAGTAAATGTTTTTTAGCTATTTCGGTAAAATTTCAAATGCGAATCAATTGAGACTAAATTTGCGGAGTCTCAACCTCTTAACATCATCTATAATATTTTGTAGAGAATCAGAACTTGCATTTTTTAGTTATTGAGTAAAAAAATGAAAATCAACATTAATTCAATAAAATTAGCAAATTTTGACTCGTTCCTCAAAACGGCAGCGTTGCCGTTATATTCAGAAAGCCACACCAGCGCTGATAATTTGAAGCCGATCAAATAAGTCGTTCTCTAGTTACGGGATAGATTATTTTACTACATCAACAAATTTTCCTGCGCTCAAACCGAACTATAATACATCAGCCATTAAATATTGAAGCCATTCAGAAAATGTCATCTGAAAAGTATTTAGTGTGGTTTATCGAGAATAAACATTTCACTTTATTTTACACATAAACGTGTCAGTGCTGCTCCTACTCATTTGTATTTCAGTCTCTCCGGTAGTAAATTTTTTCGCATCGTTTCTTTTAATTTTTGAAACTAAACCTCTGAACATTCTAATAGTTACTCCAGCTATTCCAGGATACTGGAAATAATGGTAAAATTTTTTTTGATAGGTCAGGCACGTGAACATTCTAAATTATGCTGTGAATTTTGGTTTCGTTATTTGCCCGATTATATGAGGTGTTCTCGAGTTTTGTGCAAATATAAAATAAAAGAGCAGGTAGAAAAAAAAAGAAAAACTAGGCACACACAAAAAAATTTACACATGTACAGGAGCTGTGACTCGACCCCTGGAACGACAACTAGGTGAGTACACACACACATACACACACACACATACACACAGACACACACACACACACACCTTCTCATATTCATACAGAGGGATCGAACATAGGAGCAGAAAAGCTAGAAAGCTGAGGTGAGAGAGGTAGAAGGAAAAAACAGGAAGCACAAAAGTTCGGGTAGAGTTGCAAGAGCTGAGACACCCAGAGTTTAAGAACCACCAGCCACCAACAAGAGCTGAGACACCCAGAGTTTAAGAACCACCAGCCACCAACAAGAGCTGAGACACCCAGAGTTTAAGAACCACCAGCCACCAACAAGAGCTGAGACACCCAGAGTTTAAGAACCACCAGCCACCAACAAGAGCTGAGACACCCAGAGTTTAAGAACCACCAGCCACCAACAAGAGCTGAGACACCCAGAGTTTAAGAACCACCAGCCACCAACAAGAGCTGAGACACCCAGAGTTTAAGAACCACCAGCCACCAACAAGAGCTGAGACACCCAGAGTTTAAGAACCACCAGCCACCAACAAGAGCTGAGACACCCAGAGTTTAAGAACCACCAGCCACCAACAAGAGCTGAGACACCCAGAGTTTAAGAACCACCAGCCACCAACAAGAGCTGAGACACCCAGAGTTTAAGAACCACCAGCCACCAACAAGAGCTGAGACACCCAGAGTTTAAGAACCACCAGCCACCAACAAGAGCTGAGACACCCAGAGTTTAAGAACCACCAGCCACCAACAAGAGCTGAGACACCCAGAGTTTAAGAACCACCAGCCACCAACAAGAGCTGAGACACCCAGAGTTTAAGAACCACCAGCCACCAACAAGAGCTGAGACACCCAGAGTTTAAGAACCACCAGCCACCAACAAGAGCTGAGACACCCAGAGTTTAAGAACCACCAGCCACCAACAAGAGCTGAGACACCCAGAGTTTAAGAACCACCAGCCACCAACAAGAGCTGAGACACCCAGAGTTTAAGAACCACCAGCCACCAACAAGAGCTGAGACACCCAGAGTTTAAGAACCACCAGCCACCAACAAGAGCTGAGACACCCAGAGTTTAAGAACCACCAGCCACCAACAAGAGCTGAGACACCCAGAGTTTAAGAACCACCAGCCACCAACAAGAGCTGAGACACCCAGAGTTTAAGAACCACCAGCCACCAACAAGAGCTGAGACACCCAGAGTTTAAGAACCACCAGCCACCAACAAGAGCTGAGACACCCAGAGTTTAAGAACCACCAGCCACCAACAAGAGCTGAGACACCCAGAGTTTAAGAACCACCAGCCACCAACAAGAGCTGAGACACCCAGAGTTTAAGAACCACCAGCCACCAACAAGAGCTGAGACACCCAGAGTTTAAGAACCACCAGCCACCAACAAGAGCTGAGACACCCAGAGTTTAAGAACCACCAGCCACCAACAAGAGCTGAGACACCCAGAGTTTAAGAACCACCAGCCACCAACAAGAGCTGAGACACCCAGAGTTTAAGAACCACCAGCCACCAACAAGAGCTGAGACACCCAGAGTTTAAGAACCACCAGCCACCAACAAGAGCTGAGACACCCAGAGTTTAAGAACCACCAGCCACCAACAAGAGCTGAGACACCCAGAGTTTAAGAACCACCAGCCACCAACAAGAGCTGAGACACCCAGAGTTTAAGAACCACCAGCCACCAACAAGAGCTGAGACACCCAGAGTTTAAGAACCACCAGCCACCAACAAGAGCTGAGACACCCAGAGTTTAAGAACCACCAGCCACCAACAAGAGCTGAGACACCCAGAGTTTAAGAACCACCAGCCACCAACAAGAGCTGAGACACCTAGAGTTTAAGAACCACCAGCCACCAACAAGAGCTGAGACACCTAGAGTTTAAGAACCACCAGCCACCAACAAGAGCTGAGACACCCAGAGTTTAAGAACCACCAGCCACCAAACAGGAGCTGAGACACCCAGAGTTTAAGAACCACCAGCCACCAACAAGAGCTGAGACACCCAGAGTTTAAGAACCACCAGCCACCAACAAGAGCTGAGACACCCAGAGTTTAAGAACCACCAGCCACCAACAAGAGGTGAGACACCCAGAGTTTAAGAACCACCAGCCACCAACAAGAGCTGAGACACCCAGAGTTTAAGAACCACCAGCCACCAACAAGAGCTGAGACACCCAGAGTTTAAGAACCACCAGCCACCAACAAGAGCTGAGACACCCAGAGTTTAAGAACCACCAGCCACCAACAAGAGCTGAGACACCCAGAGTTTAAGAACCACCAGCCACCAACAAGAGCTGAGACACCCAGAGTTTAAGAACCACCAGCCACCAACAAGCCACCAACAAGAGCTGAGACACCCAGAGTTTAAGAACCACCAGCCACCAACAAGAGCTGAGACACCCAGAGTTTAAGAACCACCAGCCACCAACAAGAGCTGAGACACCCAGAGTTTAAGAACCACCAGCCACCAACAACAAGAGCTGAGACACCCAGAGTTTAAGAACCACCAGCCACCAACAAGAGCTGAGACACCCAGAGTTTAAGAACCACCAGCCACCAACAAGAGCTGAGACACCCAGAGTTTAAGAACCACCAGCCACCAACAAGAGCTGAGACACCCAGAGTTTAAGAACCACCAGCCACCAACAAGAGCTGAGACACCCAGAGTTTAATAACCACCAGCCACCAACAAGAGCCACCAGAGTTTAAGAACCACCAACAAGAGCCACCAACAAGAGCTGAGACACCCAGAGTTTAAGAACCACCAGCCACCAACAAGAGCTGAGACACCCAGAGTTTAAGAACCACCAGCCACCAACAAGAGCTGAGACACCCAGAGTTTAAGAACCACCAGCCACCAACAAGAGCTGAGAAACCCAGAGTTTCAAGAACCACCAGCCACCAACAAGAGCAGCCAGACCAACAAGCCACCAACAAGAGCTGAGACACCCAGAGTTTAAGAACCACCAGCCACCAACAAGAGCTGAGACACCCAGAGTTTAAGAACCACCAGCCACCAACAAGAGCTGAGACACCCAGAGTTTAAGAACCACCAGCCACCAACAAGAGCTGAGACACCCAGAGTTTCAAGAACCACCAGCCACCAACAAGAGCTGAGACACCCAGAGTTTCAAGAACCACCAGCCACCAACAAGAGCTGAGACACCCAGAGTTTCAAGAACCACCAGCCACCAACAAGAGCTGAGACACCCAGAGCTTCAAGAACCATCAGCCACCAACAAGAGCTGAGACACCCAGAGTTTAAGAACCACCAGCCACCAACAAGAGCTGAGACACCCAGAGTTTAAGAACCACCAGCCACCAACAAGAGCTGAGACACCCAGTTTCAAGAACCACCAGCCACCAACAAGAGCTGAGACACCAGACCAGAACCACCAGCCCAACAAGAGCTGAGACACCAAGAGTTTAAGAACCACCAGCCACCAACAAGAGCTGAGACACCCAGAGTTTAAGAACCACCAGCCACCAACAAGAGCTGAGACACCCAGAGATTAAGAACCACCAGCCACCAACAAGAGCTGAGACACCCAGAGTTTAAGAACCACCAGCCACCAACAAGAGCTGAGACACCCAGAGTTTAAGAACCACCAGCCACCAACAAGAGCTGAGACACCCAGAGCTTCAAGAACCACCAGCCACCAACAAGAGCTGAGACACCAACAAGAGCTGAGACACCCAGAGCTTCAAGAACCACCAGCCACCAACAAGATCTTTAATAGCAACCCAGTTTTTCTTCCATCCTCTACTCTCTTTAATCTAAACTACAGTAATGACCCAACTATTTTTCTGTTCTTTCTCCTATTCTCTTTCCCACTTGTAATCCCTCATTTCCTCCTCTCCCTCTTCACAGCAGCTGTAACGATACAACTTCCTGTCTCAACCCCTTCATGCTATCTTCACTAATACCATGTTTCTCAACCCCTCTCATGCTACTTTCACTAATCGCATGTTTCTCAACCCCTCTCATGCTACCTTCACTAATCCTATCTCTCTCTCCTCTGCTTCAATTCCCTCCAGAAGCCAGTCCCAATACCAGAAGTCACAGTATGAATTCACAGTGAAGGATGAATTTTGGTGTATTTCGGCCGCTGTTTATAGCACAACCCTAGCTACCTGCACCTCAGTGAAAAATATCAGAATTGTGAGGAGTTTAGTATAGGTTCATAATGAAGCTAAATAATAGTGTTGCTGTTGTGAAGCAAATCAGACAAAGCTTTCACAAGTTATCATGTAGAAACTAATATTCCAATTTGTTCAATGCAAATGGAAAATTACGACACACACAGCCCAAATCTAATTCAAGCCTTTCATTAAGAAATTCCAAGTTTGAAGCTAAACTGAAGAGGCATTCCATTATTATCTCAGGGATGAATATGCTGTAACACACAAGCATATTCAGCTTGAAACTGTTCAGATATTGTACGGTTCTTAACCCATAGAAATCACATAGCACCTGTGAAGTGGGATGCATTCTGACTCCACCCAAGCAAGGTGAGGATAAATCCAGTTCCTTGGATCAAAATTCTCTCTGCAGCAGCAAGAGACACTTCTCAGGAAGTACAATCCAGGTAAATAATATTAAAAAAATATTAAATTTCGTGATTAGAAATGGCCAAATTGCACGTACAAATTCCATTAACAATAACAATCTAAATAGATAATATTAGTGTTGACATTTTGAAATCAATTAGAAGAAGCTTTCTAATGTTACATCAGTGAAATTTATAAAGAATAAAAAGGGCACAGTACCGTGAGTGGAACAATATACAAATTACCCGAACATAGGAGAATTAAACTTATGACTAGTTAATGGTACAGTCGGACCGACACGTCGCCAAAAACTTCATTCTCAGCTTAAGCCGTAGGAGAATTGGACCTGCCTCGTATGGGCTAGTAGGCCTGCTGCCTTCTTATGTTCTTACGTTCTTATGGTCAAGTATATATAACTGATCAAGGGATCCCTCACTTGGCAGTTATTCAAAGAACCTTCACCAAGTAATTGATAACCAGGGATAAAAATTTGAGGACTATCGGATAAGACGTTCTGAAGCCTTAAAGCAATCTCAAGAAAACTAAAGTCATAATATCAACTTGAGTTGTCAATATTTGTCACTTTTTTTGTTTTTTTCAGCTTTATTCTATTGAAAAATCTTTACAGTTCACTAAGAAAAAATATTTAGCTTCTTTATGAAAGTCATATTTAAAAAAAAAATCTGTAAAACTGGCAAATTGGCCCGTGCAAAAATAAAAAAAAATAGTTAAGATGCACCAATTCTTAGACGCTTTAAGACGACCAGAAATCTTCTCATGTTATTAAGTGAAAAGAAATTTATTTAATAAAATTGAAAGCTTAAAATTTATAGTGCTCAAAGTGAAAGATTAATTTTCTCTTAATAAAGCCATCAACACCGAAAGTTTGAAGTCTATCAGAAAAGGTCATCGGCATTAATTCCTCTGAATCCAACTTTTCCAAGTTATCTTTTAGCAATGCCATTAAATATTCAAATTAGTGCCTAAATCTACTCATTTATTCTGTGGTTCTTGTGGAATGCATCTGCGTTCATACTTTGAAGCCATTTTTTAGTTATAAAAAAGGAATGTATTCCTATTTATTGTATAAAACTTGCAACTGAACTTTTCATGCCAATAACAACAAGATGTATCTTACGTCTACGATAGTAGTCATTCAGTTTGACGTGATTCTGGGAAAATTTATATTTGTCAGTGTAATGCATATCTCTTTTCTAAAACATGAAATAAGTTATTTTTATTTTATTAAAATTGACAATTTAAAAACCACAAAATATTTTTTTAGAGGTTTATAGAGCGTTTTTAAAACTAATGCAACTACAAAAAAAAACCATGAAAAACATTGAAAATTCGTTTTTATTTTTATTTTTTTTTTTTTTTTGCATTTTTTAATTGAATGAATACTGTACTACGTGATGCTAGATTTTCGTTTATAACTTCAGAACACTGTATTCAATTGATTTCACATTTTAAACCATGATTAACTATATGTGAAGACTTGTGTAGCCACTGACATGTACCTGTTCTCTTTTTCAGTAATATTTACATCAAATTCACTATTCAGATTCACTATTTCAGGTGTTGCCGAGACATTGACTATGTTGGTTACAGGTGAGGATAATGGTGGTGGTGGTGTGGTGTTGATGGTGATAGTTTGTTGGTGGTGGTGCATGTGATGGTGGTTAGGGTGGTAGTATCAGTGGTGGTGGTGACACCAGAGGTGGTAATGGTGGCATTGTTGGTGATACACTCATGCATGCGTAAATAAGTATATTATATATATACACAAATAGGTAGTAGGTTGGTAGACAGCAACCACCCAGGGAAGTACTACCGTCCTGCCAGATGACTGTGAAACAGAAACCTGTAACTGTTTTGCATGATGGTAGGATTGCTGGTTTCTTTTTCTGTCTCATAAACATGCTAGATAACAGGGATATCTTGCTACTCCTACTTACACTTTGGTCACACTTCACAGACACGCACATGCATATATATATATACATACATCTAGGTTTTTCTCCTTTTTCTAAATAGCTCTTGTTCCTCTCTATTTCTTCTATTGTCCATGGGGAAGTGGAAAAGAATCTTTCCTCCGTAAGCCATGCGTGTCGTATGAGGCGACTAAAATGCCGGGAGCAATGGGCTAGTAACCCCTTCTCCTGTAGACATTTACTAAAAAAGAGAAGAAGAAAAACTTTATAAAACTGGGATGCTTAAATGTGCGTGGATGTAGTGCGGATGACAAGAAACAGATGATTGCTGATGTTATGAATGAAAAGAAGTTGGATGTCCTGGCCCTAAGCGAAACAAAGCTGAAGGGGGTAGGGGAGTTTCGGTGGGGGGAAATAAATGGGATTAAATCTGGAGTATCTGAGAGAGTTAGAGCAAAGGAAGGGGTAGCAGTAATGTTGAATGATCAGTTATGGAAGGAGAAAAGAGAATATGAATGTGTAAATTCAAGAATTATGTGGATTAAAGTAAAGGTTGGATGCGAGAAGTGGGTCATAATAAGCGTGTATGCACCTGGAGAAGAGAGGAATGCAGAGGAGAGAGAGAGATTTTGGGAGATGTTAAGTGAATGTATAGGAGCCTTTGAACCAAGTGAGAGAGTAATTGTGGTAGGGGACCTGAATGCTAAAGTAGGAGAAAGGGGCAGTAGGTAAAATGAAAGGGGGTAAGGCAGCCGGGATTGATGGGATAAAGATAGAAATGTTAAAAGCAGGTGGGGATATAGTTTTGGAGTGGTTGGTGCAATTATTTAATAAATGTATGGAAGAGGGTAAGGTACCTAGGGATTGGCAGAGAGCATGCATAGTTCCTTTGTATAAAGGCAAAGGGGATAAAAGAGAGTGCAAAAATTATAGGGGGATAAGTCTGTTGAGTATACCTGGCAAAGTGTATGGTAGAGTTATTATTGAAAGAATTAAGAGTAAGACGGAGAATAGGATAGCAGATGAACAAGGAGGCTTTAGGAAAGGTAGGGGGTGTGTGGACCAGGTGTTTACAGTGAAACATATAAGTGAACAGTATTTAGATAAGGCTAAAGAGGTCTTTGTGGCATTTATGGATTTGGAAAAGGCGTATGATAGGGTGGATAGGGGGGCAATGTGGCAGATGTTGCAGGTGTATGGTGTAGGAGGTAGGTTACTGAAAGCAGTGAAGAGTTTTTACGAGGATAGTGAGGCTCAAGTTAGAGTATGTAGGAAAGAGGGAAATTATTTCCCAGTAAAAGTAGGCCTTAGACAAGGATGTGTGATGTCACCGTGGTTGTTTAATATATTTATAGATGGGGTTGTAAGAGAAGTAAATGCGAGGGTCTTGGCAAGAGGCGTGGAGTTAAAAGATAAAGAATCACACATAAAGTGGGAGTTGTCACAGTTGCTCTTTGCTGATGACACTGTGCTCTTGGGAGATTCTGAAGAGAAGTTGCAGAGATTGGTGGATGAATTTGGTAGGGTGTGCAAAAGAAGAAAATTGAAAGTGAATACAGGAAAGAGTAAGGTTATGAGGATAACAAAAAGATTAGGTGATGAAAGATTGGATATCAGATTGGAGGGAGAGAGTATGGAGGAGGTGAATGTATTCAGATATTTGGGAGTGGACGTGTCAGCGGATGGGTCTATGAAAGATGAGGTGAATCATAGAATTGATGAGGGGAAAAGGGTGAGTGGTGCACTTAGGAGTCTGTGGAGACAAAGAACTTTGTCCTTGGAGGCAAAGAGGGGAATGTATGAGAGTATAGTTTTACAAAACCTCCTTTACCCCCTCCCTCCAACCTTTCCTAGGCCGACCCCTACCCCACCTTCCTTCCACTACAGACTGATACACTCTTGAAGTCATTCTGTTTCGCTCCATTCTCTCCACATGTCCGAACCACCTCAACAACCCTTCCTAAGCCCTCTGGACAACAGTTTTGGTAATCCCGCACCTCCTCCTAACTTCCAAACTACGAATTCTTTGCATTATATTCACACCACACATTGCCCTCAGACATGACATCTCCACTGCCTCCAGCCTTCTCCTCGCTGCAACATTCATCACCCATGCTTCACACCCATATAAGAGCGTTGGTAAAACTATACTCTCATACATTCCCCTCTTTGCCTCCAAGGACAAAGTTCTTTGTCTCCACAGACTCATAAGTGCACCACTCACCCTTTTCCCCTCATCAATTCCATGATTCACCTCATCTTTCATAGACCCATCCGCTGACACGTCCACTCCCAAATATCTGAATACATTCACCTCCTCCATACTCTCTCCCTCCAATCTGATATCCAATCTTTCATCACCTAATCTTTTTGTTATCCTCATAACCTTACTCTTTCCTGTATTCACTTTCAATTTTCTTCTTTTGTACACCCTACCAAATTCATCCACCAATCTCTGCAACTTCTCTTCAGAATCTCCCAAGAGCACAGTGTCATCAGCAAAGAGCAACTGTGACAACTCCCACTTTATGTGTGATTCTTTATCTTTTAACTCCACGGCTCTTGCCAAGACCCTCGCATTTACTTCACTTACAACCCCATCTATAAATATATTAAACAACCACGGTGACATCACACATCCTTGTCTAAGGCCTACTTTTACTGGGAAATAATTTCCCTCTTTCCTACATACTCTAACTTGAGCCTCACTATCCTCGTAAAAACTCTTCACTGCTTTCAGTAACCTACCTCCTACACCATACACCTGCCACATTGCCCCCCTATCCACCCTGTCATACGCCTTTTCCAAATCCATAAATGCCACAAAGACCTCTTTAGCCTTATCTAAATACTGTTCACTTATATGTTTCACTGTAAACACCTGGTCCACACACCCCCTACCTTTCCTAAAGCCTCCTTGTTCATCTGCTATCCTATTCTCCGTCTTACTCTTAATTCTTTCAATAATAACTCTACCATACACTTTACCAGGTATACTCAACAGACTTATCCCCCTATAATTTTTGCACTCTCTTTTATCCCCTTTGCCTTTATACAAAGGAACTATGCATGCTCTCTGCCAATCCCTAGGTACCTTACCCTCTTCCATACATTTATTAAATAATTGCACCAACCACTCCAAAACTATATCCCCATCTGCTTTTAACATTTCTATCTTTATCCCATCAATCCCGGCTGCCTTACCCCCTTTCATTTTACCTACTGCCTCACGAACTTCCCCCACACTCACAACTGGCTCTTCCTCACTCCTACAAGATGTTGTTCCTCCTTGCCCTATACACGAAATCACAGCTTCCCTATCTTCATCAACATTTAACAATTCCTCAAAATATTCCCTCCATCTTCCCAATACCTCTAACTCTCCATTTAATAACTCTCCTCTCCTATTTTTAACTGACAAATCCATTTGTTCTCTAGGCTTTCTTAACTTGTTAATCTCACTCCAAAACTTTTTCTTATTTTCAACAAAATTTGTTGATAACATCTCACCCACTCTCCCATTTGCTCTCTTTTTACATTGCTTCACCACTCTCTTAACCTCTCTCTTTTTCTCCATATACTCTTCCCTCCTTGCATCACTTCTACTTTATTTATTCTATATATATATATATATATATATATATATATATATATATATATATATATATATTTATATATATATATATATATATATATATATATATGGTATAAACCTTGGTAATAAATACCGACAAGTTGGTTTAGAAAGACACGTAAGCAAACACTATAACATATTTATTAGAAAACGTTTCGGTCCTGGGACCTTGATCACTTCTAACATACAGAGGTAGAAAGACATTATATATATAGGCGGAGAGTGAGATGTGACGCACGTGACCTGAGGAATGTCATAAGAACATAAGAATGGAGGAACACTGTAGAAGGCCTACTGGCCCAAGCGAGGCAGGTCCTTATCAAAACAACCTCTACCTATGATGAAGACGGGTAGATGATGAAATCATGTGACTCCTGTGTTGTTGGGTTGGTGCTGCTTAAGTATCATGTATGCCAATGTTTTTGAAATTTTGTAGTTTCCAGTGTTGCGTTCTATAGTGTCGGTGACGGCGATTAGTGAGGCTTCTAGGCACCGTCGGCGTCTGAGGTCTGGTTCGGTGAGAACGAGTTGTGCCTCATTCCAGTTCATCAAATGCCCCGTGGAGTCTCTGTGGAGGACACAGGCGTACCTTACATCGTCTCTGTTAGAGGCATTTCGATGCTCACTCAGGCGGACTGCAAGATCTCTGCCTGTCTCGCCTACATATTTCTTAGGACAGAACCCACAGGGGATAGTGTAGACGCCTGCTGTAGAAGTTAGAGGTGTGGAGCTGCGTTTCGTAGTGAGGTCTTTGATAGACCTCACTACGAATATTAATTGTAAACGAATCCAATTTATATAAACCCAAAGAAATATTCATATTATTTTCAAAACTGTTTTTCATGAAACAGGATTCTGCATGGGTTAACAAAAATGCACAAACAAGGAAATCCAGTTAGACCAATTATTAGCTCCATAGGTTCAATTTCTAATAAATTATTTAAATGGCATAATGATATTTTGAGCCCAATTGTTGGAAAATTTTCAAACGTCAATGTTAAAAGCATTTTGATAAAGTATTATCCTCAACACTGTGTTGCTGGTGTTAGCAGGATCAGCTGCAGTTGATGCAACTTATTTTACATGGAGCAGACCGGCAAACCTCTAGATGGTAAAATAACACAGTATCGATATTTGATACAAATTGTGCAGGAATCAAATGCCATTTTGAACTACAGTAGGGCCTGCAATAGCTGCAAATTAGTCAAAGCCAGAATCGTGGTTCCTTGCTCCTCTTGGCTAGTAAGAAATATTTTAGATCGGCAAATATAAAACATGATGAACATTTATTATATAATAATAGCTTTGGTTTATTCAAATTTGATAACTTTATAATTAGAGGCATTGTACACAATGTGAAGCCGGATTCCTACCTGAACTCGTTGGACTGCCGTTAATGTTGTTCTACACTAACGAATTGAGCCACACTTAGGGTCTGCTGCTCTGGCTCACCCTTATGGATAGAGCAGCGTTTACTTAAGGGTGAAGTTTGTGAGCATCTCGAAATTGGATTGTTTTCCTAATTTTATAGTGACTGTTGCCCTTTCCTTTCTCTTCTCTTTCTCTCTCTCTAGCTTACGATACTGGTTGATTTATACTATACAGATATAGAGAAGAATAGGGTAGCCTCATTACAACCAGCTGGCCTGGATATTGATTTGTGGAGTAGAATGCTTAATATAAGTTGAATACTACATGAGAGCCGTTTGGCGCATCGATCATATAGTTCCTAGTCTCGAATTTAACATGAAGGAATTTAACATGAAGGAATTTAACATGAAGGAATTTAACATGAAGGAATTTAACATGAAGGAAAGAGCAGAAAGGAAAGAGTGCAAGAAGCCAATTAAAAAAAAAAGATAAAACTTTGAAGGGCAAAGAGAATTTGTGAATACAGTGCAGGAAGGAAAATCAACAAGTGAGATGATGGATTCCTTAGCTGGAAAGGGTTGCAAGGCGGAGAACTTCATACCCAGATGAAGAAACGGAAATTGGGAAATCATAGGGAGCTTGTACGTAAACAATGGATAGGAAGAGGAAAAAAAAGAGGAATATAAGAGCAAAGAAAATCCACAGAAAGTTAAGGCAGACAAGAACGGAGGAGTGGGTAGAAAATCCCGAATTATGCAAGAGTGAAGAGTTGGGCTGAGAGACAAATTTAGAATGACAAAATAGCATAAGCCAGGTCTAACCGTAACTGCTTCATAATCACAACAGTTAGAGATCAGGTAATATGACTTAAAAGGAAGTCTCTAAGTTCATGAACACTTGATTTAAAGAGATGATTTCAGTAGAATGAGTGGCAACATCAGAGAGCGTAGAAGAGAAGGTGCATCAACAGGTTCCTGATATACACACAACAGGGGATGAGGTGAAATATGTTTTGAGAGACCTGGAAATGTAAATAAAAGGTAATGGAACCTGATAGTGTGCCACCATGTATTCTGCAAAAGGAATTAGAAGCACACTTGTAACCACAAGTCAATGTAAACAAACAGTTGCCAGAAATACTGAAGTCAGCGATTGCAGTCTTAATATTAAAATGAGACAAACCAGGAAGTTATAAAGTACAAACCAGTATTACTGCCAAGCATAACATGTAAAACAATGAAGTTGATAATCTTAAGAAGAGTTGTACAACATTAAGAGAGAAGTCATTTCATAAAAGAAATAATGAGCATGAGAATGAGATAGCATATGTCTTACAAACCTGATGGAGGTCTACGAGAATCTTAAAAAATGAAGGAAAGGATGGGTAGACTGCATATTTATGGACTGCAAGAAGGCATTTGATGGTGTACCTCACGAGTGACTGGGGAAAATAACTTGAGGAGGCAGGAGTAATTGGCAATGTTCTCATGTGGATCATCGAGTACCTGAGCAGGAGACAAAGAATGACTGTCCGAGTTTAGATGTCAGAATGAGGAAGAGTAATGACCAGGGTTCATAATCGATATTAAAACCAGTAATATATTTTGTGTATAAGAATTACTTAATAGAAGAGACGCAGTCAGATGTATTCCTGCTCGCTGATATGAAAGTAATGGGAAGAATAAAAAAAAAACAGATGAGACAGGAAAAATCTTGAAATGGATCTGGAGAAATTACAGAATTTGTCAGAAAGTCAGAAAGTTGGATGCTTGAACTCAGCCTCACCAATCGCCTTCAGGGACAGAGGCTTCGGACTTGACCAAAGAAGAAAGTCCAAGGGAGGAGCATAGTGCCAAACATATCGCCAAAGGCACACAAGTCGAGAACCATTGCGGCTAATGCTCATTTGGAAAACCTTATGCGACGAGTCTAAGTACAATGGATAATGAGAAATCAGGAGTGGCTGTAAGAGATGACCACGATATTAAAAGACTAAAGAACAATGGGAAATATGATAGCAGTATACAAAATACTCTTATGAAATGATAGGGTAGACATTGAGAAACTTGCTCAAAGGCGGGAAAACGGTATCAAGATCACAATTAGACGTTAAAGACGCAGGTAAGTAAGAAGGATGTCAGGGAGTATTTCTTCTTATGGTTGTCAGGAAATTCAATGAACTTGAAAACATTTTAATGAAAACAGTCTTCATACATAATTTTAATCGTAGATATGAGAGGGCACACGACGCTAGTATATACTGAATGTGGCCAGCGGGAAGTTTAGAAGCTAATCTAGTAGCTCAGACTCGATCCCTGTAACCACATGTGGGTGAGTACATACAGGCGAGTACAAACGGGTGACTACACACAAATAACAGCTAATATGAACCGCACGCCTATCAACGACGCAATATCTGACACTCGCTAGAAATACCTCAATATTTCACTACAAAGAGAGAGAGAGAGAGAGAGAGAGAGAGAGAGAGAGAGAGAGAGAGAGAGAGAGAGAGAGAGAGAGAGAGAGAGAGAGAGAGAGAGAGAGAGAGAAAATGCTCTTGTTGTGTCACAAATATACAAACATATAGTGGTACTTGAATGTGAAATGTAATGGAATGTAATACAGGGTGGTAAAACATGGGATTGTTATAGGCAGGCATCTGGAAAGTAATGCAGGTTAATACAGGGTGGTAAAACATGGGATTGTTATAGGCAGGCATCTGGAAAGTAATGCAGGTTAATACAGGGTGGTAAAACATGGGATTGTTATAGGCAGGCATCTGGAAAGTAATGCAGGTTTTAGTAAAACCTTGAGACTTCTGTTACTTTCAATTTATATGAAACCATACAAACTGTAACCTTTCTTGGCAATAAACATTTATGTTTCAAATGCCTGTTAACTTCGGCTCACCAAAAATTGCATATGTTGCATCAAATTATTAAACATTAGTAAGTATTTTTGGAAAGGTAGACCTCTAGTGGGATTAGATAAGATTTCGTTCGGATTTTCAACCCCGGTGGGTTAGCCACCCAAGATAACCCAAGATAGTGCGTCATCGAGAACTGTCTAACTTATTTCCATTGTGGTTCTCAATCTTGTCCCCCAGGATACGACCCACACCAGTCGACTAACACCCAGGTACCTATTTGCTGCTAGGTGAACAAGACAACAGGTGTAAGGAAACACGTCGAAATGTTTCCACTCGCCGGTAATTGAACTTGGAGGGTCCGGGTTCGATTCTATCTTCTGTGTAATATCGAGTCATTTAGAGCAAGGGCCTGATATTGTTTTAAAAAGGCTCAATTTGTAACAACTAAAACATATCACTGGAAAAGTTTCGGTCCTGAGTCCTTGGTCACACCAAATGTAATGAATGTGCCAAGGTCCTCGGACCGAAACGTTTCTGACCAAATGTAAAAGTGTTTGCAAACCATACCACGGGCGGGGATAGAACCGGGGTCGGTCTGGAGCTTTGAGAGTGATCTGGTTTGTTTGCAGTCGTGTCATAACGATTTCGTGAGTCAAGTGTTTGCAAGTTATCTCATTTTCCAACAACCTGTGGGTATCAAATACCGTTTTTACCAGTGCCCCATTTTGATTCTTTGATAAGCCTCTTCATTTTAGCCTTATGCAAACTCGCTTGTTCGTACTAATTTTTATATATCCACCTTTATTTGGTAGCAAGAATCATGTCATATCTTCTAGAATTACCCCTTAACTTTCCACTTGCCGGAATCACTCCCTCCTAGACTCGAGGGTTCTGTCATATCTACTCTTAAAGTTATATATGAAGCCTGCCTTCACTAATTCTTATCCCAGGTCATTCCATTTCCTGACCACCATAAGACTGAAGAAATACTTTCTGACATCCCTCATACTCACCTGTCTAACTTCCATTTGTGCTACTGACTTCTATTCTACCATCGTCGACGAATTTCAAGAAAGGCGGATGAGTATCAATACGGCAGTGGAAGTATGCTTGCATGATGTGTCTAAGTATTTTACTTGGGTGAAGGTAAGGAATGTACCTTTTGAGGCAACAGCCTACAGCCTACAAGATGTGTTCAGTGGTTATGGGACTGTACACTCGACGAGCATGGGAATGTGGAGGGACGGCCCTTATGAGGGGATGCCGGAAGGATCCTTCACACTGAAAAAGACCCTGAGGAGGCCGATACCATCATATGTTACATTGCATAACCATAGAACACAGGTTTTTGTACACTATGCGGGGCAGAGGAAGACGTGCCGTTTATGTGACTCTTATGAGCACATGGTGGCACAATGCCCCAGGAGACAGGGCCCTAGGCGTCAGGAGACAGCTTCTGTGGATACGCCATTAGAAGCCGCGGACGTTAGGACGGGTGAAGTGGAAAGCCGGGGTACAGGCCTATGGAGTGAGGAGGTCGACAGGGCAGAGGTGGTTTTGGAGACGTGTGTTACACTACCAGTGGAAACGGGGGAGGAGGGAATATCGCTGTCAGACAGACCGTTAGATACTGCAGAGTCAGCTCAGGACGGGATTTTGGAGGCTGTGCTGAAGGATTTTTTGGAAGAGTCGGAGCATGGTGTGGAAAGTGATGTGAGGTCAGGTGATGACAAGGTGATGGATGAACAGAAGCAGGGTAAGGAAGACTTGAGTGAGGTTCGAAAGGAGAGCAATGTGGTGGTGGAGGTCCATCAAGAAGATGTGGTTGCAGAAGAAATGTATGTAGAGGGTAGCTCCCGCAAGAGATCAGCGGGGGCATCAGACATGGACGAAGTCCTCACACCAGCACAGAGGCCTGGGAAGAAGATGTGGGCAGCTGTGGTAGCAAAGGCAAGTCCGGGAGGAGGGGGGGGGCAATGGGAAGCTAGGTGGGAAGGGACAGGGAGGGGTTGGAGGGCAGGAACGAGGGATTGATAGAGAAGAACCGAGACCTATGAAAGGAGGACCAAGTAAGCCTCAGCGGCACAGGGGTAAGCCGCCATTCTTGTAAAATTCAGGTGTGTAACTTTCAATGTAAACGGTCTTAAAACCGAGGTCAAGAGGGTATGGTTAGAGTGGGTTTTGAGGAGATTTAGTATTGATGTCTGTTTTTTGCAGGAACATAACCATAGGTTAGGATGTGAGTTGTTGTTGAAAGGTTATAGGTTGTTTACATGTGATGCTTTGAGGTTGAAAGGAGGTGTGGCTGTGGCGGTAAAGGAGACCAGTCCTTTGCGTATCCTGGGTTGGGAGGAGGGGGGGGTGGGAGGGTTGTCAGGGTGGATGGGTTTTGGGGGGCCAGGAGGGTTAGTTTTGTAGGTGTGTACATGCCAGCAACTAGTAACACTAGAGTGAAGGTGGATTTTGTACGCGAGGTTCTGGTATATCACTTGAGAGGTTTACCTGCTTTTACGGTGATTGGTGGGGATTGGAATTGTGTCATTAGGAAGGGTGATGTGGTTCCGAGGGGGGCGGGTTGTGTTTTGGGGGTTCTGCGGGATGTTTTGCGAGATGTTGGAGTGGTAGATGTGGTGGGAAGTAGGGGATATGGAGTGGAGCACACTTTTATTCGTAGGGGATATGAGGCACGGTTAGATAGGATTTATGTTAGGCAGGGCATAGGTGTGGAGAGGGTGAGGACTATCGATGTGGGTTTTTCTGATCATCGTGCTGTTATAGCAGATTTGAGGGTAGATGGCATAGTGAGAGTTTATGCAGGATACTGGAAATTAAATGTGAGGCTACTTAGGGACGAGGGTGACCCTACGGGGTTTGAGGATTGGTGGAAATCCTTTTGGGAGACTAGGAATATGGAAATGGATTTGCTGGATTGGTGGGAAATGAGGGCTAAAGTTGAAATTGCGAAATTTTTTAAAGTACGGGGTAAGGAGATGGCTAGGTGGAGCTATGGCCTACAAAATTATCTTGAGGGTCAGTTAAATGACTGTTATGCAGAGGAACGGGTGGGGCGGAGTGAGGACATGGAACGGTTGCGAAATAGGTTGGCGGAAATTCACAATGAAAAATTTGAGGCAATTCGAGTTAGGGCAGGGTTGGAGGATGTTTTAAGGGGGGATAGGCCATCGGGTTTTGTATTAAGGAGGTTTAAGGAACGGCAGGCGAAGACCACCTTGGCGTATATTGAGGCAGGTACAGGGGGGGTGGCTTTGAGGAGGGTCAAGGCCTATCCACCATGGAAAATATTAGTTTGTATGCAGATTTTTGGTTTAGGGAAAAGTGGAGGAGGGTTGGCGGGGGAGTGGGTGAGGGACGGTTTGGGGATGAAGGGTTTAATAGGGTATTAAGTGAGCAGGACAGTGACAGAATCGAGGGTAGTATTAATGTAGAGGAGGTGGAGGAGGCAGTTTTTGGGATGTGCCAGGGTAAAACCCCAGGCATAGACGGAATACCAAACGATTTTTATAGGTACCATTGGGGGAGTGTACGGCATTGTCTGGTGGGGGTTTTGAGTTGTATGTTAAGTAGTGGGAGGATGGGGAAATCACAAAGAACGGGTGTCACGGTTTTAGTGCCCAAAAAGAAGGAATGCCGAGTTTTGAATGATTACCGTGCGATTACGTTAATGTGCTCGGATTACAAGATTTTTGCTAAGGTTTTGGGCAACAGAATGAGGAAAGTGTTGGGTTTAGTGTTACATAGGGGACAGTTGGGAATTCCGGGAAGAAGGATGAGGGATGGACATGGTTTGATTAGGGATTTTCTAGAGAGATGTACGGGAGGGGGAATACTAGGTTTAGATTGGGTGAATGCTTATGATTGCGTGGACAGAGATTTCTTAGGGGTTTGCTTAGAGAGGTTGGGGTTTCGGGAGGGGGTAGTTAGGTGGGTGAACACCCTGTATGATGGGGCAGAGGTGAGGGTACAGGTCAATGGGAGGTTGGGTGAAAGTGTACCAATGGAGAGAGGTTTGAGGCAGGGCTGTCCGATGTCACAGCTGCTCTTTGCGTGTGTGCAGAATCCTTTTTATGAGTCTGTTGAGAGGGTAATGAACAATCAGGATATGGAAGGGGGATGCAAAGGGGGCATCGTTGGGTATGTGGATGATACTACTGTTTTGCTAAGGGGTAAGGAGGAGTTAAGGAGGGTGGGTAGAGTGATTCAGATGTTTGGTATGAATACCGGAATGAGAGTTAATACGGTGAAATCAAGGTTACTAGAGGTCGGTAATTGGATAGGGGGGGCTTGGGGATGGGGTTAGGATGGACAGTGGTTGACAGAATCAAGGTATGTGGGATATGGTATTTGGCGGAAGTGCAGGCATGCAGAAGGGTAAATTCGGAGTCTGTCACGGGTAAGGTTTTAAGTAGACTAGGAGGTTTAAGTGCGAGGGACTTAGCATTACATCAGAGGGTAGTGGTGGTAAATTCACTTGTCTATAGCAAGGTATGGGGGGTGGCAGAGGTTTTTCCCTTAGAGGTACGAGATATTGTGGAAATGCAGAGGAGGGTGCTGAAGTTTGTGTGGGGATTTGGGAGGGCATGGTTAAGTAAGGAGGTAGTTATGACGGATGTTCGGAGAGGGGGTTTAGGTTTGTTGCCTTTAGGACTGAGAGTAATGGCTGTATATATCAAGTGGAGGTATATGAGGGAAGGGGGTGTGAGGGGCGCTAAAGTAGGAAGAGTTATGTCAGTTTTGTGGTGATGTTGAAACGGCGTTTCATGTGGTCTTCTTTTGTACCTCCTTGGAGGGGGTGAGATCATGGATGGGTGGGGTTATCAGACTGTTGGGGGGGGTCGTTTGCCGCTTTTAAGGGCTTTACTACTAGATGTAAGGGGAGTGCCTAGGGATGTTGGAAGGGCTATAATGTATATCATAGTGGATTATCTGGACATTTCATGGGGAATGAGGGGATTAAAGGGTGATATGAGGATAAAAGCGTTGGCGGCTAGATTCTATAGGACGAAGTGTAGGAATAAGTTGGTTTATGGGGCGCCTTGGGAAAAAAGTTTCCCGGAAGGTTATAGGAACCTCACTGTGGGTTCCCTTAGGCGGGGTCCCTGAGGATGGACAAAGGAGTGGTCTCCTTATGGGGGGATGTAAAGGGGGGGGGTTGTTTTTGGTTTTATCTGGAACTGATGTAGTGTGTAAGAGGAAGGTAGTGAGAATTAGGTATGGATGGTACGCCATGTTTCACGAGAATGTTTGTCATAGTGAGATATAAGTGTGGTTTCCAGGGTTATATTTCTAAGCCTGATGGTTATGTTCACTGGGTTTAAAATTTCTTTGAAAGCCAGGATACCGAGCCCTTAGGATCTCGTTTTTAAGTAATTAGATTGGCACGTTGGTATCAACACAAAATTTTTCTGAGATACGTGTCAGTTCTTTTGGGACTGGCACATTACAGCAGCCTTATCCTTATTACTACTCTAGTCTTACGTTTAACTTTTATTGTCAGATAAAGGTTCTATGTGAAAAAATTTAAGTGTTTGTATAGGTTGTGTAAGATATGTTTTTCACATTGTTTTTCAGAAGGTATTGAATATAATATGTAAGTAGTGTTATTGCACTACATTGTGTGTATGTGTGAGAGGGTACATCTCACAGTATTTGTGTGTTTGAGGTGACACAAGGCATGATCTAAGTATGTTTGGTTTTTCTTTTTGTCCTCAAATGTGTTATACAAAGATAATACTGTGGTGTATGTGATGTGTAGGTTTATAGGTATTCAACATGCTTGTTGTATGTTCCCTTTTCGATACTTTGTTTTAATTGTCATTTCAATGTACTTTGTATAGTATTATACAATGGTATTGTTCTTTGCCATATGAAGTGTTTTTTTTTTTTTTTAGGTTATGTTATGTTCTAGGTTTTTGTATGTTGAGATGTACTTATAGGCTGTCAGCACCCTGATATTGGTTTTTCATGGCTATGTTCTTGACGTAAGTTTTGGCTGTATGGTATACAGATATATCTAGCCAGTTTATAGACGCATTCCTTTTGTGTCTGAGATTTTTGTATACGGGTTTATTGTAACTGTAATGAGTCGGTTTTGAGATCTAAGCTGTTTTCTTTGTATGTTTATTTGTTTTTTGGTATATGTAAAGCTGTAATGTTAGGAATAAGTACGTAGATGTTCTAGTAGGATTATGATGTTAAGTTTTGGTTTATTGATTAATGAGAAGGATGAAAGTAATTGTTACATTTTCTTGTATATATTATTTTCAATTGTTATGAGTCTTTTTCATATGTCATGTTATGTAAAATTTATATGTAAGTTAGGTTTTGAGTCATTGAATGTTTATATATGTTAGTTCATGACCCTGTTACTGTGGTTATTTGTAGCTATGTTCTTGCCGTAAGTTATTGTTGTATGTTATACAGCTATATCTTGCAAGTATATAGGTGCAATCCATTTGTGTTAGTTTATTTTGTGTTGGGTTTCTTATGTCAATGGCCGAACCTTCAGGATTGAGATCCATACTGTTTCCTTTTATTTTTATTTTTATGTATACTGTATTGGTTATAAATAAAAAAAAAAAAAAAAAAAAAAAACTTGTAAGAGAAAGGTAGCCAGTGATTTCTATTTTCAGCCTGTGTCGTAGCTCTCTTTACAGCACCTTGTCGTATCTTGTAGTATTCGTAGGAGCCTCGTTTGTAATTGCCTCATAACTCACTAGCATTTGCATTCCACGAGTACCTTCTTATAACCCTCTCCTAGACTACTTGTAGATTCTTTGTAACTCACTAATATCCCTTTCAAAACACTTTGGATTATCTCCATCTCTCTTGTAGTCCACACGTAGCTAATTTGAAACCAATTCATAACTCACTAGTAGCCATTTTGCAGCCAACTTGTAACTCACTCGTTGCCCCTTTTAATAACCCCATAATAGTCTCATTGTACCTCATTCATAGTCCCGCGTAGCTCAGTCATAGTCACCCTTTAGATCATGCTTCTCCCCCTGAGATAATACTCGCTACCCTCTGGAGATCATTGCCTACTCATTGATAACTCATTGCATGTATTCCACTCTTGTATTCCACTCATATCCTCGTCGTAGTTCACCGGTGACCCCTTCATAGCTTTCTCTGAGGCTACCTCATTGCCCAAGTAATACCTCATTGAAATCTACTCATAACCCACTCACTGCCCACTCCTTCCTTATTCATTCTTATCTATTAGTTACTTCTCATCCAATCCATAATCCATCATTCTTAATACATAGCCATTTCATAATGCCCTCTTTGTTACCTAATAACCCTCTCAGCTAATGATGGAAAACATCAACAGCCTCGGGAAGTACTTGCAGCTACCACGAACAAAGACATAATTCAGTTACCAACAATTTCTCAGGAACGAGGACCAGTAAAAAAAAAAAAACTCTCGCGACTAAAACATCACTACCATTGGAGAGTCTGACCAGCTACAAGTTGCAACATTATCAAACAGCTACAACAATGTCCCCACAATAACGAACTTCAGCAAGAACTTCGAATTTAGCCTTTAACTTAACTATTGTAAAAGGACACAAGTGCAACTAATGTGACATTTATTGTGGCAACGTTTCGCTCTCCAGGAGCTTTATCAAGCCATTACAAACAATACATGGACACAGAGGGTATATAAAGGCTCAGAGTGAGGTGCAATACTAGTGAGGTAACATTTCGATGTTCAGTAGTGGTAGTAGTAGTAGTAGTAGTAGTAGTAGTGACAAAAGTAATACAATATGGTAGAGCAATTAATTCGTACATGAGTAAAAGGATATAAAAGCTTTTACTCATGTACGAATTAATTGCTCTATCATATTGTATTACTTTTGTCACTACTACTACTAAAACCACTCCAGAACATCGAAATGTTACCTCATTAGTATTGCACCTCACTCTGAGCCTTTATATACCCTCTGTGTCCATGTATTGTTTGTAATGGCTTGATAAAGCTCCTGGAGAGCGAAACGTTGCCACAATAAATGTCACATTAGTTGCACTTGTGTCATTTTACTTTACATATTGTCGGTAATTCTACCAACTTTATTACAACTTAACTATTGTCAATTAGAATTGACAAAGGCTAATATAATACAGCTAATACAATAGCTGAGATAAGGTTTCAAAGTCAGGTTTAGCGCAAAATTAACTTTTTATTTAAACCATTTCAGTGAAAAAACTATCATTAATACATAAAATTTTAGAATAACCGAATTCTAATTTCATATGTATGTATATATATATATATATATATATATATATATATATATATATATATATATATATATATATATATATATATATATATATATATATATAATATTTTATTATTGTTCCTTGATAATGTAAGAAGTCACGAAAGCGCTTGAAATTTCACTTTCCTTTCACAGTGGTTGTTTTGCATATTCTGATATCACCTGTTTACTGTTACCTTATTGTGTGTGTGTATATATATATATATATATATATATATATATATATATATATATATATATATATATATATATATATATATATATATATATATATATATACATATGTGCAAAACAACCACTCTGAAAGAATAGAGAAATTCCAAGCGCTTTCGTGACTACTCACATTATCAAGGAACTATGAAAGTAAAGCATACAAGGAAGCTATATAAGGGGTCAGGCCAGCACCTCACTATCAGATCCCACAAAGGTTAAACACCTGACGCGCGCCGACCCAACTTGGATATAAAATAAAATATATATAAATATATATACATAAAATATATATAAATATATATATATATAAAATATATATAAATATATATATATAAGGTATAGGTGATTTCAGAATATACTGTAGTATCAAGCGCTTTCGTGACTTACATTATATATATATATATATATATATATATATATATATATATATATATATATATATATAATCATACATACATATACACACACACACACACATACACAAAGGCTGATGGAATAACAAATAAGTGGGAGGAGTGGCACGAAAGAGTCAAAGAGGCATCACCGGGCATCATAGCTCTCACAGAAACCAAGCTTACAGGTATGATAACAGATGCCATCTTTCTAACGGGAGACCAGATCCTGAGGAAAGACAGAGGGAACAGGGGGGTTGGAGGAGTGGCATTGCTGATCAAAAACCGATGGAATTTTGATGAGCTGGAGAGAGGAGACAGCGGATAAGAAAGTGATTACATAGCGGGAACGCTTCACTCTGGAGGTCCCAAGGTGGTAGTAGCAGTGATGTATAACCCACCACAGAACAGCAGGAGGCCAAGGCAAGAGTACGACGAGAGCAATAGAGCGATGGTTGACACACTGGCTGCAGTGGCCAGAAGAGCTTATGCATGCAGGGCAAAGCTCCTGATCATGGGTGACTAACCACAAGGAGATCGATTGGGAGAACCTGGAGCCGCATGGGGGCCAAGATACATGGAGGGCTAAGATGATGGAGGTGGTACTGGAAAACTACATGTACCATCACATAAGGGACACTACAAGAGAGAGAGAAGAGGATGAACCAGCAAGACTGGACTTAGTATTCTCCTTGAGTAGTGCAGATGTCGAGGACATCACATATGAAAGACCCCTTGGGTCCAGTGATCATGTGGTTTTAAGCTTCGAATACACAGTAGAGCTACAAGTGGAGGGGGAAGCAGGAAGGCCAGGACGAATGAAGCCAAACTACAAGAAAGGGGACTACACAGGAATGAGGAACTTCCTGAATGGGGTTCAGTGGGACAGAGAACTGGCAGGGAAGCCAGTTAATGAGATGATGGAATATGTAGCAACAATATGCAAGGAGACTGAGGAGAGGTTTGTACCCAAGGGTAACAGGATAATGAAAAAGCCAGAATGAGCCCATGGTTTACCCAAAGGTGCAGAGAGGCAAAAACCAAGTGTGCTAGGGAATGAAAAAACAGAATGCAAAGGACCCAGGAGAATAAGGAGAGCAGTCGTAGAGCCAAAAACGAATGTGCACAGATAAGAAGGGAGGCCCAACGACAATATGAAAACGACATAGCAGCGAAAGCCAAATCTGACCCGAAGCTGTTATACAGCCACATCAGGAGGAAAACAACAGTCAAGGACCAGGTAATCAGGCTAAGGAAGGAAGGAGGAGAGACAACAAGAAATGACCGTGTAGTATGTGAGGAACTCAACAAGAGATTCAAAGAAGTGTTTACAGAGGAGACAGAAGGGGCTCCAGAAAGACGGAGAGGTGGGGCACACCACCAAGTGCTGGACACAGTGCACACAACCGAGGAAGAAGGGAAGAGGTTTCTGAGTGAGCTAGATACCTCAAAGGCAATGGGGCCAGATAACATCTCTCCATGGGTCCTGAGAGAGGGAGCAGAGGTGCTATGTGTACCCCTAACAACAATATTCAATACATCTATCGAAACAGGGAGATTGCCTGAGGCATGGAAGACAGCAAATGTAGTCCCAATCTTTAGAAAAGGAGACAGACATGAAGCACTACTCTACAGACCAGTGTCACTGACATGTATTGTATGCAAAATCATGGAGAAGATTATCAGGAGAAGAGTGGTGGAACACCTAGAAAGGAATGATCTCATCAACAGCAGCCAACATGGTTTCAGGGACCGGAAATCCTGTGTCACAAACCTACTGGAGTTCTATGACATGGTGACAGCAGTAAGACAAGAGAGAGAGGGGTGGGTGGATTGCATATTCTTGGACTGCAAGAAGGCGTTTGACAGAGTTCCACACAAGAGATTAGTGCAAAACCTGGAGGACCAAGCAGGGATAACAAGGAAGGCACTACAATGAATCAGGGAATACTTGTCAGGAAGACAGCAGCGAGTCATGGTACGTGGCGAGGTGTCAGAGTGGGCACCTGTGACCAGCGGGGTCCCACAGGGGTCAGTCCTAGAACCAGTGCTGTTTCTGGTATTTGTGAACGACATGACAGAAGGAATAGACTCTGAGGTGTCCCTGTTTGCAGATGACGTGAAGTTGATGAGAAGAATTCATTCGATCGAAGACCAGGCAGAACTACAAAGGGATCTGGACAGGCTGCAGACCTGGTCCAGCAATTGGCTCCTGGAGTTCAATCCCGCCAAGTGTAAAGTCATGAAGATTGGAGATGGGCAAAGAAGACCGCAGACGGAGTACAGTCTAGGGGACCAGAGACTACAAACCTCACTCAAGGAAAAAGATCTTGGGGTGAGTATAACACCAGGCACATCTCCTGAAGCGCACATCAACCAAATAACTGCTGCAGCATATGGGCGCCTAGCAAACCTCAGAACAGCATTCCGACACCTTAATAAGGAATCGTTCAGGACCCTGTACACCGTGTACGTTAGGCCCATATTGGAGTATGCGGCACCAGTTTGGAACCCACACCTAGCCAAGCACGTAAAGAAACTAGAGAATGTGCAAAGGTTTGCAACAAGACTAGTCCCAGAGCTAAGAGGTATGTCCTACAGGGAGAGGTTAAGGGAAATCAACCTGACGACACTGGAGGACAGGAGAGATAGGGAGGACATGATAACGATATACAAAATACTGAGAGGAATTGACAAGGTGGACAAAGACAGGATGTTCCAGAGATGGGACACAGCAACAGTTGGAAGTTGAAGACACAAATGAATCACAGGGATGTTAGGAAGTATTTCTTCGGCCACAGAGTAGTCAGTAAGTGGAATAGTTTGGGAAGCGATGTAGTGGAGGCAGGATCCATACATAGCTTTAAGCAGAGGTATGATAAAGCTCACGGTTCCGGGAGAGTGACCTAGTAGCGACCAGTGAAGAGGCGGGACCAGGAGCTTGGACTCGACCCCTGCAACCTCAACTAGGTGAGTACACACACACGGGGCCAGGAGCTGAGTCTCGACCCCTGCAACCGCAATTAGGTGAGTACATACACACACATATGGGGCAGTTATATGCAATTCTTAAGTTCTGATTGGCCCCCCCACACGTCATTCATGGCTTTTGATTAGCCAACAAGGTGTGTGGCTGGGCAGCCCAGGGAAGGTCAGGTACAGTTGACCAGTTAGTTGTTGTTCACCCAGCGGTGTTAGTCGCGTGGTTGATCTTACTGATTCCAGGATAATCAGGAAATTACAGCGGGCCAATTGACATTTAAGTGAACGTTGAAAAATATACGTTTAAAATATACTTTAACACATGTTATAGAGCATATATTACGGAATATATGTTATAAAAACATGTTTTAAAATTATGCAGTTTATGAATAACATGCGTTGAAAAATACTTTATAAAAAGTAGTTTAGAATTCAAACATACTGTAAGAAAAATATGCTAGAGACTTTTAAAATTGATATATTGAATGGGTGGAAAAGTCAGGTGCCAGACTGCAAGTGTTTGTTTCCGCCTTTAAATTCATTGCACACTTGGCTATTGACGTCGGTGCTGACTTCTCTACCGACGTCGCTGTTGACGTCGCATCATACGTCGTAACCTTGGAGTGAAGGTGACGTACTCTATACTGTGTGTTGAGCAACGTAATTATGCAGCCTTCGGGATGGTAGAACATTAACGAAATCCAATACTGCAGCAATAGTCTTGCATTTTTTATATTAGTAGTAACAAATTACATCAATAATTCATATATTTTGTTTATGGAAGAAAACGCTAAATCTATCGGGTTCGGACTAGTAAGAAAATATCCTTGAAATTTCAAGTACACGGACGTTAAACTTCCCATAAGGTAGGTTTATCATGTACGTACAGTACTTGGGAGAAAGTAATCACTAAAGTACAAGTCACGAATCTCCTAAAATCAACTCAGTACCTTAAATACTGAAACCAAAATAACGAAGCTTAAGCTTCGGAGTTTCCATGTCAGTGGAACGCCTTCCATCTGAACAAAAGAAACTAATGGAAAAATAAATAAATAAAGAAACTACCAGGAAAAATAAGAATAATGATTTGAGGATTTTACTTAAAATTTAAATATAATAAAAAAAATAGCCTTCGGTTCTTGTAGTTGGGCAGGAGTAGGTATGGCCCTGGATAGATCTTCTGATATTATTGATGTAGGTTATCCTGGGCGGATGGTGATAGTCCGATGTTTTAGAATCTCCTACCACTTGGATGGAGCACCACAAGTAGATCAGATAAGGGTCAGCAGTAGTCCAATAATGTTAATAAGTCTCATTAACAAATGTCTTGCTCCTTTATCTGGCGTCTATCCCGGAAGACCACGCCAGGAACAGAGCTGGTAATAAGAAAAAATAAACTGGTTACCCATAGTCATGATAATATAACATTTAAGAAAGAAAAAGAATGATAAATGCCAAAATCATTACTGGTAACCAGCAAACAAAAGAAAAGAACAAACAGTAATACTCCTGGTATATCACCCTACCTGATTAGGAGAAGAGTGGAGGTGAAGTGACTCTCCAAACTTCAACCCACACCAGGTAAGATCAATATTACCAGGAGTAGAAATTTGAACAAATCAGACACCAAGAACTAGTTTCGCCCCAGCCCGCCTGAGGGGGGGGGGGGTGCGCGACGTACCCCGCTAATGGTTCCTGGTTGCCTGAACAACCTTAACCCCACTTACACCTACTTTAAATTACAGAGGGATTAATTACAACATTAATTACAATTTCTTTCTTAGTGATATTTTCTTAACACCCAAAAGAGAACTTCCCAGTTTCTGACTAAATCCATCTCAACTAACAGTACCTAGAAAGCCACTGAGTATCGAGTGATGTTGCTCTACACTGCCTTCTTTTTTTACCACGGGCGTTTTTACCATGGGCCTTTTTTCCCATGAGCCTTTTTTCCCAGGAGCCTTTTTTCCCATGAGCCTTTTTTCCTATGGGCCTTTTTTCCATTAAACTTTTCCCCTGGGCCATTTTTCCCATGGGCCTTTTTTCCCCTGGGTCTTTTCTTCCCTGGGCCTTTTTTTTCCCTGGGCCTTTTTTCCCCTGGGCCTTTTTTCCCTGGGCCTTTTTCCCCTGGGCCTTTTTACCCATGGGCCTTTTTTCTCATGGGTCTTTTTTTCCCTGGGTCTTTTCTTCCCTGGGCCTTTTTTCCCTGGGCCTTTTTTCCCCTGGGCCTTTTTTCCCTGGGCATTTTTCCCATGGGCCTTTTTTCCCATGGGCCTTTTTTACCATGGGCCTTTTTTCCCATGGGCCTTTTTTCCCATGGGTCTTTTTTCCCATGGGCCTTTTTTCCCATGGGCTTTTTTTCCCATGGGCTTTTTTCCATGGGCCTTTTCATTCACTCTTCCATAATCGATCCCTTGTCAATTCCAGTTCTCATGAATTCTCTTGGAACATTCTAGGAGACCCCCTCCCTCCCTCCTTCCCTTCTTCTTGACAGCAGGTAAGACTTACTTGTTTCAAGTTAGGTAAACCGGGAAGTTTAGTCTATTCATCAAAGGTGTTTTCTGGGTAATAAGCAGAATGAAAATATATTTCTGATCTGTGCGCGCGCGCGCGCGTGTGTGTGTGTGTGTGCGCGTGTACTCACCTAATTGTACTCACCTAATTGTGGTTGCAGGGGTCGAGACTCAGCTCCTGGCCTCGCCTATTCACTGATCGCTACTAGGTCTTTTCCCTCTCTGCTTCCTGAGCTTTGTCATACCTCTTCTTAAAACTATGTATGGTTCCTGCCTCCACTACTTCACTTGCTAGGCTATTCCACTTCCTGATGACTATGACTGAAGAAATACTTCCTAACATCCCTGTGACTCGTCTGAGTCTTCAGCTTCCAGTTGTGACCCCTTGTTTCTGTGTCCCCTCTCTGGAACATCCTATCTTTGTCTACCTTGTCTATTCCTCGCAGTATCTTGTATGTCGTTATCATGTCTCCCCTGACCCTTCTGTCCTCCAGTGTCGTCAGTCCGATTTCCCTCAACCTTTCCTCGTACGACATTCCCCTGAGCTCTGGGACTAGCCTTGTTGCAAACCTTTGTACTTTCTCTAACTTCTTGACGTGCTTGACCAGGTGTGGATTCCAGACTGGTGCTGCATACTCCAGTATGGACCTAACATACACAGTGTACAGTGTCTTGAACGATTCCTTATTAAGGTATCGGAATGCTATTCTCAGGTTTGCCAGGAACCCGTATGTTGCAGCAGTTATTTGGTTGATGTGTGCCTCCGGTGACGTGCTCGGTGTTATGGTCACCCCAAGGTGTTTCTCCCTGAGTGAGGTCTGTAGTCTTTGTCCACCTAGCCTATACTCTGTCTGCGGTCTTCTTTGCCCCTCCCCAATCTTCATGATTTTGCATTTGGCAGGGCTGAATTCGAGGAGCCAGTTTCTGGACCACATGTCCAGCCTGTCCAGGTCTCTCTGCAGTCCTGCCTCATCCTCATCCGATTTAATTCTTCTTATCAGCTTCACATCATCTGCGAATAGGGACACTTCAGAGTCTATTCCTTCCATCATGTTCGCATATGTCGAAAATAGCACTGGTCCTAGAACTGACCCCTGCGGGACCCAGCTCGTCACAGGCGCCCACTGTGATACCTCCTCCGTGTTTGTGTGTGTGTGTGTGTGTGTGTGTGTGTGTGTGTGTGTGTGTGTGTCCGTGTGTGTCCGTGTGTCTATGTATGTGTGTGTGTCTGTGTGTGTCTATGTATGTGTGTGTCTATGTATGTGTGTGTGTCTGTACTCACCTATTTGTACTCACCTATTTGTGGTTGCAGGGGTCGAGTCACAGCTCCTGGCCCCGCCTCTTCGCTGATTGCTACTAGGTCCTCTCTCTCCCTGCCCCATGAGCTCTATCATACCTCGCCTTAAAACTATGTATGGTTCCTGCCTCCACCACATCACTTTCTAGGCTATTCCATGGCCTGACTACTCTATGACTGAAGAAATACTTCCTAACATCCCTTTGATTCATCTGAGTCTTCAACTTCCAATTGTGACCTCTTGTGTCTGTGTCCCATCTCTGGAACATCCCGTCTTTGTCCACCTCGTCTATTCCGCGCAGTATTTTATATGTCGTTATCATGTCTCCCCTGACCCTCCTGGCCTCCAGTGTCGTCAGGCCGATTTCCCTCAACCTTTCTTCATAGGACAATCCCCGTAGCTCTGGGACTAGTCTTGTTGCAAACCTTTGCACTTTCTCTAATTTCTTGACGTGCTTGACTAGGTGTGGATTCCAAACTGGTGCTGCATACTCCAGTATGGGCCTGACGTAGATGGTGTACAGAGTCTTAAACGAATCCTTACTGAGGTATCGGAACGCTATCCGTAGGTTTGCCAGGCGCCCGTATGCTGCAGCAGTTATCTGATTGATGTGCGCCTCAGGAGATATGCTCGGTGTTATACTCACCCCCAGATCTTTTTCCTTTAGTGAGGTTTGCAGTCTTTGGCCATCTAAACTATATTGTGTCTGCGGTCTTCTTTGCCCTTCCCCAATCTTCATGACTTTGCATTTGGCAGGGTTAAATTCTAGGAGCCAGTTGCTGGACCAGGCTTGTAGCCTGTCCAGATCTCTTTGTAGTCCTGCCTGATCCTCGTCCGATTCGATTCTTCTCATTAACTTCACATCGTCTGCAAACAAGGACACTTCTGAGTCTATCCCTTCCGTTATGTCGTTCACGTATACCAAGAACAGCACAGGTCCTAGGACTGACCCCTGTGGAACCCCGCTTGTCACAGGCGCCCACTCTGACACCTCGTCGCGTACCATGACTCGTTGTTTCCTCCCTGTTAGATATTCTCTGATCCATTGCAGTGCCTTTCCTGTTATGTGTGCCTGGTCCTCTAGCTTTTGCAGTAACCTCTTGTGAGGAACTGTGTCGAAAGCCTTCTTGCAGTCCAAAAATACGCAGTCGATCCACCCCTCTCTCTCTTGTCTTACTTCTGTCACCTTGTCATAAAACTCTAGTAGGTTTGTGACACAGGATTTTCCTTCCCTGAAACCGTGCTGGTTGTCAATTATACACTTGTTTCTTTCCAGGTGCCCCACCACTCTCCTCCTGATGATCTTCTCCATGACCTTGCATACTATACACGTTAGAGATACAGGTCTGTAGTTTAGTGCCTCATGTCTGTCTCCCTTTTTAAAAATTGGGACTACATTTGCCATTTTCCATACCTCAGGGAGTTGCCCAGTTTCAAATGATGTGTTGAAGATCTTTGTTAATGGCTCACACAATATCTCTGCTCCCTCTTTAAGGACCCATGGAGAGATGTTGTCTGGTCCCACCGCCTTTGAGGTGTCAAGTTCGCATAGCAGCTTCTTCACCTCCTCCTTGGTTATATGTACCTCATCCAGCACTTGCTGGTGTGCCCCCCTGTTCTGATTTCTTGGAGTCCTACTGGTTTCCACTGTAAATACCTCTTTAAATCTTGTGTTGAGCTCCTGACATACCTCTCGGTCGTTTCTTGTGAATTCCCCATCACCCTTCCTCAGTCTGATTACCTGGTCCTTGACTGTTGTTTTCCTCCTGATGTGGCTGTACAACAGCTTCGGGTCAGTCTTTACTTTTGATGCTATGTCATTTTCATATTGTCTCTGAGCCTCCCTTCTTATCTGTGCATATTCGTTTCTGGCTCTTCGGCTGATTTCTTTATTTTCCTGAGTTCTCTGTCTTCTGTACCTTTTCCATTCTCTATTACACCTAGTTTTTGCCTCCCTACACCTTTGGGTGAACCAAGGACTCGTTCTGTTCTTCCCATTATTTCTGTTTCCCTTGGGAACAAACCTCTCCTCTGCCTCCTTGCATTTTGTTGCTACATAGTCCATCATTTCTTGTACTGGTTTTCCTGTCAGTTCCCTCTCCCACTGAATGTCTTGAAGGAAGTTCCTCATGCCTGAGTAGTTCCCCCTTTTGTAGTTTGGTTTTTCCCAGCCTATTTCTGCTACTCTCTCCACTTGGAGCTCAACTATGTAGTCGAAGCACAGAACCACATGATCACTAGCTCCCAGGGGCCTTTCATACATGATACCCTCGATGTCCGAACTACTCATGGTGAATACAAGGTCCAACCTTGCTGGTTCATCCTCTCCTCTCTCTCTGGTAGTGTCTCTAACATGTTGATGCATGAGGTTCTCCAGTACCACATCCATCATCTTGGCTCTCCATGTTTCGGGACCCCCATGGGGCTCCAGGTTTTCCCAGTCAATCTCCTTGTGATTGAAATCACCCATAACTAGTAACTTTGCTCCCCCCATGTGTGCTCTCCTGGCCACCTCGGCTAGTGTGTTGATCATTGCTCTGTTGCTCTCATCGTATTCTTCTCTTGGCCTCCTGCAGTTCTGTGGTGGGTTGTACATTACTGCAATTATCACCTTATGTCCCTCAGACTGGATTGTTCCTACTAAGTAGTCCCTTTCGCCCATGCCATCCATTCCTTCCATTTTCTCAAAACCCCACTGGTTTTTAATGAGCAGTGCAACTCCTCCTCCCCCTCTCCTCCCTCTGTCTTTCCTGAAGATTTGATATCCGGATGGAAAGATTGAATCTGTTATTATTCTGGTGAGTTTTGTTTCTGTGAGTGCTATTATGTCTGGGGATGTCTCTTTGATTCTTTCGTGCCACTCCTCATACTTGTTTGTTATTCCATCTGCATTTGTATACCACACCTTCAACTTCTTTTCTAAGACTGTGGTCTGGGAAGTATATTGGGGTTGGGGAAGTGGGAGACCTGGTAAGGAACTATGGGTTGTTGCTGTGGGGGTGAAGTTTGTAATGTAGTGGGTGGGGGCATTGGATGTGGCATGGGTGTTTTGATTTAGAGTGTTTGGTTGCACTGGGGTTGACCTGGTTGGGAGGCTTCTATAGAAAGTTGTGAGGGAGGCTGTATTAGATCTTCTTCCTGGGTCTGGGATCTCCTGTCTGTCTTCTCCATCCCCTCTCTTTCCTCCTTTCGCCTTTGTACCATCTCTCTCAGTTTCATCCTTTCTTCTTGTGTTCTGTCGCGGTCGAGATACACCCTCCTGTATGCCGTCATGTCCCTTAATCGTGCTTTCTCCTGCAGTATCCTGGTCCGAGTCGCTTCTGCCTTGAAGGTCACTCTCACTGGCCGGGTTCTTTTTTTTACAAACCCCCCTATTCTCCGAAAATTTTCCAGCTGGGTCATATCGTCTTCTCCTATTGCTTTCATGATGCTTTCAATTGCTTTTTTTTCCCCTTGTTTTCTTGCTTCATATGTTTCCCCTTCGACTTCCTGGAGCCCATACACAAAGACTGACCTCACCCTTTCATTCTCCCACTGCATATCCCTGTGTATCCCCTCATTTAATTTGGTTTCCTCCACTGCAGCTTTCCTTTCATCAGTTTCACTGGCTAATGTACTTGGGCTCAGTGGCCTGTCATTTTCCCTTCTCGGCTTTCCTTGGGCTCTGTTGTTGTCTGTTAGGGCCTCCACATAAAGCTTAGCTCTTTCATTTGCTACAGTCTCCTCTGATAGAGCATCTCCATGCAGTTGTGCCCCTTCTTTCCCTACAGTCCCCTTATTTGTGGCTGAGGTAGCAGTCTCTGATGTCAATCCCAAAATGTTCTTTAGTTCTTTATGCTGTTTCAGATTTTTCAGTTCCTCTTCTAAACTCTGTATCCTAGCTTCTGCTGTTTTGACATGCACCTCCCACTTCCTGCTTTCCATATCTATCCTCTCTTCCATTCTCATGCTAAGTTCTTCTAGTTTCTTTTCCCATTCATGATCCCTTTTTATGAGCTCTGCTGCCCAATGTTCCTTTGCATTTTCCTCCTCCTGTCCCTTGGTTTTTCTTGTTGCTCTCTGGCAACCCATTTTTGTTTTATCCTGATTGCCTCAGAGTGGGAAACCTATGTAGTTCTGTATGTTAGGTTAGTAGTGTGTGTGTCAGAGTGTGGGGGGGGGGAAAGTAGTGGAGGAACTGTGGCTATTTGGGAGCTGAGTGGGGAGGGGTGGGGAGGGTTTGGGGTGACCGGGGGAGGGGAGGGTGATCGAGGGAGGTGATGGATCAGGGGAAGTAGTGAGATGTCGGTGGTGAGGGGGGAGTGTGTGTGTGTGTGTGTGTATGTGTGTGTGTGTGTGTGTGTGTGTGTGTGTGTGTGTGTGTGTGTGTGTGTGTGAGTGTGTAATTTTGTGTGTAATTGTGTGTGGAATTATGTGTGGGTTTATTATGAACTGAAAGGTAGGTGGCTTGTGCGTTTAAGGTAAGTCTCAGTGGTCCTTGGCTGCCCACACCTTCTTGTGACCTGACCAACCTCCTGGGATTTACCGCACTTACAGTGTGTGTGTGTGTGTGTGTGTGTGTGTGTGTGTGTGTGTGTGTGTGTGTGTGTGTGTGTGTGTATGTGGGTGTGTGTATGTGTGTGTGTGTGTGTGTGTGGGGGGGGGGTGTATGTGGGTGTGTGTGTGTGTATATATGTGTGTGTGTGTGTGTGTGTGTGTGTGTGTGTGTGTGTGTGTGTGTGTGTGTGTAATTATGTGTCGAATTATGTGTGGGTTTATTATGTGTCTGAAAAGTAGGTGGCTTGTGCTTGGAGTGTAATGTAGATTCTCAGTTGTCCTTGTGTCCACAACCTATGTGACCTGACTCCCTTGCAGTGTTGCCTATATCACCTGCTTATAGTGACTTAATCGCCTTGTTCAATGGATTACCATTTGCTAAACCTTATTGAATACTTGAGTGCCTATTCTTTATCGTGCTATGAGAGTTAGACCATTCACATTCAGCTTGGCGGTTAAATTGGAACCTGGACCCCACACCCAAACAACCACTCATAGGTGATACAGTACTTGTATTGCAGCTGTAGCAGTGTAGATTGTCCAGGTCGATGTGACGTCCTGGATAGATCCAGCTCGATGTACGTCCTGGCTAGATCCACCTCAATTTCTTCTCGTTAATAATGTACCCTGTTCACTGTATTTCTTTCACTGGTCACACTATTGTTTCACTTTATTAAAATCTTGGGTGACACTTGGCAACGCCGCCTTCACACTAGCCTGCGCCACAACGCTTTTATTTTCCAGATCACTTTCAAAATTGTGGCTCTCCCCACACTTAGCAACCCTTGCAGAACACTTGTAGCCCTCAAAAACACTTAAATCCCCGGAGCACCGACGGCGTGACTAGCCTGCTCGCTGTCCCTCTGTGTGTGTGTCTGTGTGTGTCTGTATGTGTCTGTGTCTGTGTGTGCCTGTGCCTGTGTGTGTCCGTGTCCGTGTGTGTCCGTGTGTGTCCGTGTGTGTCCGTGTGTGTCCGTGTGTGTCCGTGTGTGTCCGTGTGTGTCCGTGTGTGTCCGTGTGTGTCCGTGTGTGTCTGTGTCTGTGTCTGTGTCTGTGTGCGTGTGTATGTATGTGTGTGTGTGCCTGTGTGTGTGTGTGTGTGCTCACCTATTTGTACTCACCTATTTGTGGTTGCAGGGGTCGAGTCTTAGCTTAGTCTTAGCTTATTAAGGTATCGGAATGCTATTCTCAGGTTTGCCAGGAACCCGTATGCTGCAGCAGTTATTTGGCAGGTGTGTGTGTCTGTGTGTGTCTATGTATGTGTGTGTGTGTGTGTGTGTGTGTGTGTGTGTGTGTGTGTGTGTGTGTGTGTGTGTGTGTGTGTGTGTGTGTGTGTCTGTGTACTCACCTATTTGTACTCACCTATTTGTGGTTGCAGGGGTCGAGTCTTAGCTCCTCGCCCCGCCTCTTCACCGGTTGCTACTGGGCCCTCTCTCTCCCCGCTCCATGAGCTTTATCAAACCTCGTCTTAAAACTGTGTATGGTTCCTGCCTCCACTACGTCATTTTCTAGGCTATTCCATTGCCTGACAACTCTATGACTGAAGAAATACTTCCTAATATCTCTCTGACTCATTTGTGTCTTCAACTTCCAATTGTGGCCTCTTGTTTCTGTGTCCCCTCCCTCGAACATCCTGTCTTTGTCCACCTTGTCTATTCCACGCAGAATTTTATATGTCGTTATCATGTCTCCCCTGACCCTCCTGTCCTCCAGTGTCGTCAGGCCGATTTCCCTTAATCTTTCTTCATAGGACATTCCCCTTAGCTCTGGAACTAACCTTGTCGCAAACCTTTGCACTTTCTCTAGTTTCTTGACGTGCTTTATAAAGTGCGGGTTCCAAACAGTTGCTGCATACTCCAGTATGGGCCTGACATACACGGTGTACAGTGTCTTGAACGATTCCTTACTAAGGTATCGGAATCCTGTTCTCAGGTTTGCCAGGCGCACATATGCTGCAGCAGTTATCTGATTGATGTGTGCTTCCGGAGACATGCTCGGTGTTATACTCACCCCAAGATCTTTCTCCTTGAGTGAGGTTTGCAGTCTTTGGCCACCTAGCCTATAATCTGTCTGTGGTCTTCTGTGCCCTGTGTCTGTGTGTGTGTGTGTGCCTGTGCCTGTGTGTGTATCCGTGTGTGTCTCTGTCTCTCTGTCTCACTTTTTTCACAGAATTTTACAAGGTTAGGTTCCGGATTCCTAACCATTCGCTGCCTGACTACGGTGGAGTGCGGTTGTGCCCAGCACCCCTCTGCTGTTTTTCAGGCGAGCTACCACAGTACATCAACAACCATTGAGTAGTGTGGACGTGCGCTGCTCATTTTGGGATATCAAAATGGCTGAACATACAGTACGGAGAGTAAATACTATCTGCATAGAGCTGGTTCGTGGTACGTTAAGTGGAGATACGATGAACGTACTTCTCCCTAACATCATCAGGGACACATATGGTATCCCCAACGAGGAATTATATGGCGTCGCTCTTAATGGTTTGTCAAGAATCTTCGTGAAATTTCTGAGAGCCGGCTTCTACACAAGAATTGTCGAGCAGTACCAGGAACAACGCATGAGTGTGAATTCAGCGATGGATGTTGTGTTACATGATGTTTCTAAGTACTACACATGGGTGAAGGTACGGAATGTACCCTTCGAGGCTACGGCGTATGGACTACAGGAGTTTTTTCGCAGTTATGGGACAGTGCATTCTGCAACCATGGGGGTATGGAGGGATGGTCCGTATGAAGGAATGCCGGAAGGTTCTTACACCCTTAAAATGTCTTTAACAAGGCCTATACCATCCTATGTAACGATGACCGGTTGTAGAACACAGGTTTATGTGTACTATGCGGGTCAGAGAAAAACATGTCGTCTGTGCAGCTCTTATGAGCACATGGCAGCCCAGTGTCCTAGGAGGCAGGCTCCTCGAATTCTGGAAACGCCGATTGTGATTCAACAGTCGTGTGATTTGGTGCCTGGCTCTGTTGCCTCTGGAGGCCGGAGGCCTGATCTCTGGAGCAAGGAGGTCGACCGGGAGGTGGCGGAGGAGGAGACGTGTGTCACTATCCCAGGGGAGTCGGGGGAGTCGAAGGTGTTATCTGAGGAGTCTTTAGTCCAGGAAGCTTCGACTCAGGAGGGTTTACTGGCAGATGTCATCAAGGATTTTTTGGATGGGGATGAGCCCGGTGTAGAAGGTGTCCTCAGTTTATGTGAAGTTGGAGAGCTGGAGGGACAACAAATTGTGGAGAAAGACTTGAGTAAGAAAAGGCTGGAGTGTGTGGTGGCCGTGGAGGTACACCAGGAGGATTCGTCTGAGGGTGAGATGTGTGTAAGTGGAAGTTCTAGAAAAAGAACTGCGGCATCAGAGATAGACGAGGTTATTACCCCGGGGCAGAGGCCGGGGAAGAAGTCATGGGCAGCGGTTGTGGAGCCGATGCCACATAGTGCTAGAGGTGCGCCTGAGTTGCACAGTGGGAGAGGGAGGGGGGAGGTGACTGCACAGGATAACTCGAGTGGTAAGGGAATACGTAATGTGAAAAGTGCAGCGAGTAAATCCCAGCGGCATAGGGGAAAGCCGCCACTTCTATAATTTTCAGAAGTGTCACGCTTAATGTCAATGGACTTAAGACTGAGGTTAAGAAAGTTTGGTTGGAGTGGTTTTTACGGCGGTTTGATGTAGATATTTGCTTTTTGCAAGAGCATAATCATAGGGCTGGTTGTGTGTTGCGGTTAAAAGGATATCGGATGTATGTTACCAGTGGTTTGCAATTGAAAGGTGGGGTAGCAGTGGCGATAAAGGAGACCAGCCCCTTGCGTGTCATCGGCTGGGAAGAGGGGGGGGGGTGGGAGGGTCGTGAGGGTGGATGGTGTCTGGGGTGAGAGTCGAGCTAGTTTTGTAGGAGTTTACATGCCAGCAACTAGCAATACCAGGGTAAAAGTAGATTTTGTCAGAGAGGTATTGCTGTATCACTTGAGAGGTTTGCCTGCTATAACAGTAATAGGTGGTGATTGGAATTGTGTGATTAGGAGTGGTGATGTCGAACCGAGAGGGGCGGGTTGTGTGCTGAGTGTGCTGAGGGATGTATTGCGAGATATTGGGGTTGTTGATGTGGTGGGGAGGGGGGGATACCTAGTGGAGCACACGTTCGTCCGTAGGGGATATGAAGCGCGATTGGACAGAATTTATATTAAGCAGGGTATAGATGTTGTGAGGGTGCAAACCTTCGATGTGGGGTTTTCGGATCACAGGGCGGTAATAGCAGATTTGATGTGGGATGGAGTGGTGCGTATTTATTCTGGGTACTGGAAATTAAATGTAAGGCTTCTTAAGGAGGAGGAGGAGGGGCCTTTTTTCAGTGATTGGTGGTTGCCTTTTTGGGAGGCTAGGGACAGGGAGATAGATCTGTTAGATTGGTGGGAAATGCAGGCAAAACCGGGAATAGCGAATTTTTTTAAGGTTAGGGGACGGGAAGAGGCGAGGTGGCGTTTTGGGTTGCAAAATTATCTGGAGGGACAGTTGCAAGATTGTTATGTTGGGGGAGGTGGTAGGAGGGATGACATGGACAGTCTGCGGAGCAGGATCGCTGAAATACACAATGATAGGTTTGATGCAATTAGGGTTAGGGCGGGGTTAGAGGATGTATTGTGGGGTGATAAGCCGTCTGGGTTTGTTTTACGTAAATTTAGGGACCGACAGAGTGTAACCACCATTCTACAATTGGAGACAAGCCCTGGGGTGGGAGGGTATCCAGTGGGTCGAGTCCTATCCAATACTGAAAGTATGAGTCTCTATGC
Source organism: Cherax quadricarinatus (assembly GCF_038502225.1). NCBI lineage: Eukaryota > Metazoa > Arthropoda > Malacostraca > Decapoda > Parastacidae > Cherax > Cherax quadricarinatus. The sequence goes on from NW_027195398.1 coordinate 117,379, forward strand.
TGATAGTTGGTTTAGGGAGAAATGGAGTTGGAGGGAGGGGGGTTCCTGGGAGGGTATTTTTGAAGGGGGGTTCCATAGCATTTTAAGTGAGCAGGATAGAGTGGGGTTGGAGGTTGGTATAAGTGAGGTTGAGGTGGAAGAGGCAGTTTTCGGGATGAGTACCGGGAAAACACCAGGGATAGACGGTATACCAAATGATTTTTATAGAGCACATTGGGGGTGTATTAGGCAGTGCTTTGTTAGGCTATTGGATCATATGTTAACTAGTGGGAAGTTGGGCACATCGCAAAGTACGGGTGTCATAGTTTTGGTGCCAAAGAAGAGGGGGGGTAGAGAGTTGAGTGCTTACCGAGCAATATCTTTGATGTGTGCAGATTACAAGGTTTTTGCGAAAATTTTGGGTAATAGACTGAAGAAGGTCATGGGGTCGGTGATACATGGGGGACAATTTGGTATCCCGGGGAGGAGTATGCGGGTAGGTCATGGACGTATTCGGGATTTCCTTGAGGGTAGTAGTAAGGGAGGTATTCTAGGTCTGGATTGGGAGAAAGCTTATGATTATGTGGATAGGGACTTTTTGTTTGAGAGTATGGTGAGAATGGGTTTTGGAGGGAGGGTGGTTGGATGGGTGAGGACATTGTATGAGAATGCATCGATGAGAGTACAGGTAAATGGTAGGTTGGGTAGTTCAGTAAGCATGGGGAGGGGTTTAAGGCAGGGGTGTCCACTCTCCCAAATACTCTTTGCATGTATGCAGAATCCTTTCTATGTTCTGGTTGATGGTGGGATGGGAAGGATGGGGGAGAGAGGTGGATTTTGTGGGAATATTGTTGGTTATGTAGATGATACAACTGTTTTACTTAATGAGATAGAAGATTTAAGTAAAGTGGGAAGGGTAATTGAGATTTTTGGGAATGCTACTGGGATGAGAGTTAATAAGCAGAAATCACGGTTGTTGGAGGTAGGCAATTGGGTAGGAGGGACCTTGGGGGAGGAGTTTGGCTGGATAACTGTAGATAGGCTAAAGATTTGTGGGATTTTGTATTTAGCAGATGTACAGGAGAGCAGGAGGGTTAATTCAGAAATGGTAATGGACAGAGCTTTGAGTAGGCTCAGGAGTCTAAGGGCCGGGGATGTAACCTTGCATCAAAGGGTTGTGGTGGTAAATACGCTGATTTATAGTAAGGTGTGGGGAGTGGCGGAAATTTACCCCTTAAGAAGTCAGGATATTATGGAATTACAAAGAAGAGCCTTAAGGTATGTGTGGGGTTTTGGGAGGGCGTGGTTGGGTAAAGATGTGGTAATGACTGCGGTAAGACAGGGAGGATTGGGATTGATGGCATTAGGGTCTAGGGTGAAGGCGCTATATGTGAAGCAGAGGTATATTCGGGCAGCGGGGGAAAGGGGTCTTCGGGTGGGGGAGGTGATGGGGGATATCCGCAAATGGTGGGGTGGCAGGGACTTAGTGGAGTGTGAAGATATGTTGCGGTTTATGTTAAAGGTACGCAATGTTAAAAAACTCAAGGTAAAACGGTTAGTGGGTGTGGGTCGTCGTCAGGAATCAATGCAAGGGATGGCAGTGTATCCCACATATGATTGGAGAGTGATATGGGTGGAATTTAGTAAATTAAGAATACCGGCAAGAGCGAGGGAATTAGTTTATAGATTTCTTATGGGGACGTTAGCATCGAAAGAGGTGCTAAGACGAATGGGTTTTGTGAGAGAGGCATCATGCGGTTTTTGTGGGGAAGTTGAAACGGCTTTTCATGTAGTATATTTTTGTTCTGCTTTGGAGGTGGTAAGATTGTGGTTGAAGAGGGTTTTCTTTTTATTGGGGGGGGGACAGATATCAACCCTCAGGGCTTTAATGTTAGATATGGGAGGGGTACCCAAAGAGGTGGGGAGGGCTATCAGATACGTAATAGTTGATTACTTGCATGTTTCTTGGGGGATGAGGGAGGTGGAGGGAAACATTAGGATAAAAGCGTTGGCGGCGTGTTTTTATAGGACAGCATGTAGGAACAAACAATTATATGGGGGAAGGTGGGTAATTAGTTTTCCGGAGGGATATCGTGAGCTTACTGTTGAACGTCTACTCCGTTTGGTGACGGGGTGAGAGGCAAGGGGTTGGTCTCTTCAGTGGTGTGTCCTCTTGGAGTGATTGGAAGCCTGATGAGGAAGGTTGATTGGTTTGCAAGGTGGTAGATGTGGGTAAAGTTTTTTTTTTTTTTGCAGGGAGCCGTCGGGGGCTCCGGGGTATGTAGACCTTTATGAATTTTGTAAAATCACAGAGTCAAAAGTAGTATGTGATTTTCTGTTTTTTCTCTTATTGTTATAAGAACCATTTTATATAGGGGGTTTATATTTATATGTATATTGTGAGGATATGTTTTATACATTCGAATCTGATGTTAGATTTATCCTTGTCATATGTCTCTTTTTTATCGTATTGAATGGGTACAAAATGACCTATGTACCAAAATATAAAAGTATTTGATGGGGTTTATATATACCCTTCATTTGACTGGAAGGTCATATTATATATTGAGTGTTAATCGGTAACATTAATTTTGTGTGTGTGTAGGTGTGTTTGTGGGAACCAATGTCTTAGGTATAGTTCTATCATTGAATGTAATATTTTTTTAGTTTATTTGGTGAAAAGTCATTTAGTGCTTTATTTCTATGTATGATCCAGTTTGTTCTGTACGAACAAATGCACATACACGTATGTGTGTATAAGCATGCGTATATGTATACATATATATATATATATATATATATATATATATATATATATATATATATATATATATATATATATATATATATATATATATATATATATATATGTTTGTAGGACTCATTCCTACATGTTTTATAATGACTCCGACTGTTTGTTTGGAAGTCGGTTGGTTGGGTTATTTTAGTAGAATTTGTTATATCAATGTGTTACAATGTTTTTTGTGTACCTGACATTGTCTGCCACTTCTGTTTTGGATGTTATGTATTTAGTTTGTCTAGTTTTTTTTTTTAGTGATAAGTCTTTTTTGTTTGTTTGTTTGTTTGTTCTAGTATAATCCAGTCTGTGCTGTAAGAACATATGTGCACATACATGTATGTGTATATGTGCATGTGTATGTATATACATATATACATGATTATAGGACTTATTCCTACATGTTTTATGACTCCGACGTTCTGTTTTGTAGTCGGTATGTTTTTTTTTTTTTTTTTTTTTTTTTTTTTTTTTTTTTTTTTTTTTTTTTTTTTTTTTTTTTTTTTTTTTTTTTTTTTTTTTCCCGTAAACGGGTTGGGTTTCTTACGGTAGAATTTCGTTATATCAATATGTTAAAATGGTTTTTTTTTGTTTATTGTGTGTGTACTGACATTGTCTGTCACGGTTTTGGATTTGCTAATTGTCGGCTTGTATCATGTGTATGTTGTTTTTAAATAAAATATAAAAAAAAAGAGCCTGCAATTCCCAATGCTTGCAGGTTTGCCACGAGTCGCTAGTGTCGTATGCGGTCGAAAGCACGAGCAATGTCCAGTGCTACTACACAGCTGACATTGGATTTATCTAATGTCTGGTGCTACTTAATAGAAAGGTTTAACAGATCAGCAGCAGAGTAACCTTTTCTGAAGCCGTATTGACGGTCACAAAGAAGCGAGTTATGATCGAAGAACTCTGTCGTCTGTCGTGAGATTATTGTTTCAAGAATCTTGCCAGTGATTGACTGGAGTGTGATAGTTCTGTAGTCGCTGATTTCCTCTCTGCTCTTCTTTTTGTGAAAAGGGAGTACATTAGCCTCTTTCCACAGAGAAGGTCATTGACACTGCTAGGCAGTGCTAATAGATACGAATTAGAGGTGCTGCTAGCTGGTCCGCACATCTTCCCAGCAATCTTGGGCTCAAATTATCTGGGCCCACAGCATTTTTTTGGTCCAGCGATTTAAGTAGGTACATCTCATTCTGCCTTATTGTCACCACTGAGAACTTTTACACAGTTCTGGGGTCTATCCAAAGAAGGTCCCGTGCTGGATCAAGAGCTTGAATTTTGCCAACAAAGTGTTTAGCAAAGAGGTCAGCTTTCTCCTGTCTGCTAGTAGAGATGGTCTAATCTTGTCGATTAAGTGGTGGAATAAGTTCACCAGGCAAATATCCTTGTCGGTCCTTGACCAGGACAACCAGGTTTTGGGGCCTACTCTACCTGATACCGGCTTTCTTTTTGTATCAGCCTCCCATTTAGAGTTGGTCGACTTTTAGACTTCTCCCATTTGACTACAGGCTTGCATGTGTAGGTTCCTGTTACTGATAGTGGGATGCCTCTTATTCCTTCGCCAAGCCTTTTACAAACCAGTAGCAGCCTCTCTATAACGAAAGCCGAACCAAGGCTGATTGATTTGTTGGCTTTGTCACATAATGCCGGTGAAGGATGCGTTGTTGGAGATTAGGGATATGTCCACTGAAGGCATTCACTTGGTTGTCGACATGAACTTGGAGAAGGGCATTCCAGTCGAAGGTGACGAGTTAAAAGCAAAGGGCTGGCCGGTTTCCATCTTCCCACAGCCAAGTTCTACGTGTAGATTCTTCACTCCGTTCTTTTGGAATCTCCAGTAATATAAAGACAGCCTTGTAGCCAGATGATCCAACATAGCCGAGAGGTTGACAAGTGACTATACCTTCTGACAGATCACTCACTACTGGGTTGAGGGAGGAGCCAGAGATATGAGTAGGGAAAGCAGCAAAGTTTCTCATGTCAAACACTGCAAGAAGGTCATCAGAGTCCCTCTGTGTATGTTGACTGAGATCACCAACAAATATAATAAATTGACATTTGTGTTAAAGCAGAAGACAGTCCAAATTTTCCATTGTTCTGTCTCTCTTCTATGCCTCTCTTCTATGCCTCTCTTCTATGCCTCTCTTCTATGCCTCTCTTCTATGCCTCTCTTTATCTTTCTCTCTATTCATGTAACCAGCTTGTATTCAAGACTGTTCCTAATTACCTGTCGAAAGCTGCGAGCACTTAATTAGTTATTAGTGATTAATGGATCCATGCAGCAACTGTGGTGATTAGTGAAATACGCAGACTGGGTAGTGTAGGTCAACACTGAGAGTAGCGTAATTCCAATTGTATTTAGTGTAGTTCCCATAGTAATTGTCCTCTTCGCTTTCGGGCTGAGTGGACGCACTGCACAAACAGCTCCTGCTTTCTCCGGTGCGCAACTTCCTGTTTTCACCAAGATGGCTGCCAGCTACCGCAGGAGGAGCAACACCGTGTGTGTTGACCTTGTTAAAGGGGCAATTTACCCTACGAATGCCTCTGTTTTATTACCAACGATTATACGGGACACGTTTGGCATTGAAGTTGAAGACTTACACGGAATAGCACTTAATGGATCATCACGAATCTTCATAAAGTTCTGCACAGTGGAGGCATATGAAAGGACGGTGACTCGGTACCAGGAGAAGAACATCACCATATCATCTGGTCTGGAGGTACGCCTGCGGGATGCCTCAAAATACTACACCTGGGTGAGGATCCGCAACGTTCCTTTCGAGGCAGACGATGTAGATATCAGAGAGACATTTCAAAGATATGGTGAGGTGCATGATATAACTTTAGTTCGATGGACGGAGGGAATCTATGAAGGGTTGCCGGCTGGATCTTACACCGTCAAGATGTCTTTAAGAAGACCTATTCCATCGTATGTTGTCCTGGAGGATTTTAGGACACAGCTGTACGTGACCTACGCGGGACAACGAAAGACGTGTCGCCTGTGCGGCGCTTTTGACCACATGGCGGCCGGATGTGGTAAAGCAGCAGCGCCGCGGCCTTGGGAACGGCAAGTAGCCACAGAGTCTCAGGCGGAACCTCTGCCGAAGAATTTGAGTGCAGCAGGCAAAGGTAATTGGGCGGACGAAGTGGAGGGCGTGTTAGAGAATTGTGTGACACTACCAGTGGCTTCGGATACTCCCCCGCAAACGGGCCCGGGAGTTGAGCAGCAGCATGTGGGGGTGGGAGAGACCGGTGATCCACAGGAGTTATCTACGCCCCTACAGGAGATGATTAAGTCTTTCCTGGACGTGCCTGCGGAGGAGAACCCAGCTACAGACAGGAGAATTCTGACGGTTGAGATGGACTTGATTGAGCAGATTCCAGAGCCTCTGGGGTCAGAACCTGGCATGTTGCAGTTGCTACAGGTGGAAGCTGAGGTGCACAAGGGCAATGGAAATACTGATATGGAAATTGAGGGCACATCTAGAAAGAGGGCTGGAGGCTCGTCGGATGAGGAGGTTATAACACCAGCTCAGCGTACAGGGAAGAAGACGTGGGCAGGAGTGATTAAGAAAGGGCAGGGTAGTGCACAGGGGGGGGAGGGGGTACAGGCGGGAAAGAGTGCACGAGAAAAGACAGAAGCAGCAAAAAGTGGAACAGACAGGACACAGAGACATAGAGGAAAGCCACCCTTTCTGAATCTTTAAGTGTCTAACGATAAACGTGAATGGCCTTAGAGCTGACGGTAAACGAGTATGGTTGGAGGATGTTTTGCGGCGTTTTAACATTGATGTGTGTTTTATTCAAGAACACAATTTCAAGTATGGCAGAGAGTTGAGGCTGAACGGTTTTAGGATGTATGTTGGTAGTTCAGGGAAATTAAAGGGTGGGGTGGCAGTGGCAGTGAGGGAGTCCAGCCCATTCCACGTGCTCAATTGGGAAGAGGGAGGGGAGGGGAGGGTGGTGAGGGTGGAAGGGATATGGGGTGAGATTAGAGTATGTTTTCTGGGGATATATATGCCGGCAGATAGTAACATACGGGTAAAGGTGAATTTTGTAAGGGAGGTTTTGCTTTTCTACATGCGGGGTTTACCAATGGTTTCTATAATAGGTGGGGATTGGAATTGTGTAATCAGGAATAAGGATGTGGAGCCGAGAGGGGCAGGGTGTGTGCTTGGAGTATTGAGGGATTTGTTGAGGGATGCAGGGGTTTATGACATAGTCAGGGGCGATGGGTGGAAAGTAGAGCACACTTTTATGCGGAGGGGTTATGCTGCCAGGTTGGATCGTATATATATAACTCGAGATATAACAGTAGAACGTGTAATGACGATAGATTTAGGTTTCTTGGACCATCGTGCCGTTTTGGCAGAGATAGCATGGGAAGGGATGGTTCGTAGGTATGTGGGTTATTGGAAAATGAATGTGAGGCTACTTCAGGGAGAGGGGGAGGGGTTGTTTTTTAGGGAATGGTGGAAGCAACTATGGGAGGCTCGCAACGAAGAGGAGGATGTCTTGGAATGGTGGGAGAAGCACACTAAATTGCAGATTAGGGAGTATTACCAGCATATAGGAAGGGATGAGGCGAGGTGGAGGTATGGTTTACAGAAATATTTAGAGGGGCAACTAAATGATTGGGGAGGGGGGCTGGACATGGAGAAATAGAGGTTTTAAGGGGAAGATTGAGGGATATACAAAATTCTCGTTTTGATGCGATACGTGTGAGGGAAGGTTTAGAGGAGGTTCTATGGGGTGACAAACCGTCAGGATGTGTTTTGAGGAGATTTAGGAATAGGCAACAGATGACCACGATTATGGGATTAGAGGTGTGTAAAGGGGTGGGGGGATATAGGGTGGGGCAGGTACTTAGTACCACCGATGGAATGAGCAATTATGCTGATTATTGGTTTAGGGAGAATTTTAAGCAGAGGGAGGGAGGAGAGAGGGAGGGAGAGATTCTGGGAGAAGGAATTCGAGGTATTTTAGGGGAGGAGGAGAGTGCGGTAATAGAGGGTAGGATCAGTGAGGAGGAGGTGGAGGAGGCGATAATGGGCTTGAGTAGGGGAAAAGCGCCGGGCATTGATGGAATTCCTAATGATTTCTATATTACACATTGGGTTTGTATGAAGGAATGTCTGGTCCAGTTGTTTAACTGTATGAAGGAAAGGGGAGTGTTGGGGGAATCGCAGGGCACGGGGGTAGTAGTTTTGGTCTATAAGGGAGGGGGGGGGAAGACCTTGGGTGCTTTTAGGGCGATGTCCCTCATGTGTGTAGATTATAAAGTTTTTGTGAAGGTTTTAGGTAACCGTATGAAAAAGGTGCTTGACCAAGTCCTACATAGAGGACAGTGTGGGATTCCAGGTCGAAGTATGCGTGAGGGGCATGGAAGAATTAAGGATTTTGTGGAGGGTAGACAACGGGGGGGGGGAGATCTTGGGGATTGATTGGAAGCAGGCTTATGACAGTGTAGATAGACATATGTTGTGGTGTATTTTAAAAAAACAGGGTTTTGGTGATGAGATTGTGCGCTGGGCGACTACTTTGTATACGCCTGCAACGGTCAGGGTTCAGGTTAATGGGAAGTTAGGGTTGCCAGTGCAGATGGGGATGGGTTTGCGACAGGGTTGCCCCTTGTCTCAAATCCTCTTTGCATGCATACAGGACCCTTTTTATAGGCTTATAGAGGAAGGAGTGTGGGAACAGGGAGAGGTGGGTCCTGGGAGATGTGGTATTGTGGGGTATGTGGATGACACCACAGTTTTGGTAGGAGGGGAAATAGGATTGGGGAATGTGGGACGTATAATAGAGATTTTTGGTGGGGCGACAGGGATGAGGGTTAATGGAGCAAAGTCAAAGTTATTAGAAGTAGGCACGTGGTTAGGGGGGGGAACAGTATGGGTGGAACGTAGTGGATAGAATTAAGATATGTGGGGTTGTGTATATGGCGGACGCTGGGGAGGCACAGAGAATAAATTCCAAGGAAGTAGAGAGTTGAGCGATGGGTAGGATGCACGGGTGGAGGGCTGGGGATGTAACATTGCAGCAGAGGGTGGTGGTAAATACACTTGTGTACAGTAAAGTGTGGGGCGTGGCAGAAATATATCCCCTGAGGTCGTGTGATATTCAGGAACTGGAGAGGGTGGTTTTGAGGTATGTGTGGGGTTATGGGAAGCCATGGCTACGGAAGGAGGTGGTGATGATGGGCGTGCGGCAGGGTGGGCTGGGTCTTATACCTTTGGACACACGAGTGAAGGCAGTGTATGTGAAGCAGCGATACTTGAGGGTGGGAGGGGAGAGGGGTAGAAGGGTGGGAGAGGTCATGAAGGATGTGCGAAAATGGTGGAAGGGAAAGGCACTACTGGAGTGTGAAGATATGGTGCGAAATTTGTTGGCAGTAAGGGAAGCAAAATAAGTAAGGGTAAGTAGGCTTGGGAGGACAGGTTGGCAGGGTACAGTGATACAGGGAGTAGCTACATACCCAATGTATGATTGGAGGGGCATTTGGGAAGACTTTCGGAAGATCAGATTAAAGCCAAGGGTTCGTGAAGTGGTTTATAGATTCTTTATGGGAATTCTAGCTACAAGGTCAGTGCTATATAGAATGGGTTATGTAGGTGCTGGCACTTGTTTGCATTGTGAGGAAGAGGAGACGGCTTTTCATGCCATATATTTTTGTGAAACCTTGGGTTTTGTAAGGGCATGGTTAGCGAGAGTTCTGGGTATAGTGGCGGGAGGGGGGAGAAACATTTCGACTTTGAGGGCTTTGCATTTTGATGTGGGAGGGTTTCCAAGGACATTCGGAGGGCAGTGATGTATGTAGTGGCAGATTTTTTGTATGTGTCTTGGTGCATGCGGGAGGTGGGGGGTGAATATAGGGTGCGGGCGCTTGCGGCGAGTGTGTATCGTACAGTATGCAGAAATAGGCTACTGTATGGGAGGTTGTGGGTAAATAGTTTTCCCTTGGGTTATCGTAATCTGTCGGTAGGTGTAATGTTAGGGTTGGGTGTAGTTTAGAGCTGGATTGGGCTGGTTCTCCCTAAACTGGCATTCTTGTTCTTTTTTGAGATTAGTGGAGGATGGAAGGTGGAATAAAAGTGTGTGGTAGTGGAGCATATGGGTGTAAAGTCGTTAGGAATGAGGGGGGGCGTAGGGGGGGGTGAACTGGTGACATTTGGTTAAGAGACAGGGGTTTTATGACTTTCGACGTCAGGTACGAACTTGAGCATGGAAGGGAACGTGAGTTTGTGTTTTTTTAATACAGATAGCATGGGGTCAGGGGATGGCAGGGGGTGGCTTTCTGAAGTGTCTTTTGCCAGGTTGGTTTTGTTAATGATTGAGGTAGTACTGCCCGGTACATGTTTTATTAGGAGCCATAAGTTATATTGTGTAACTTAGTGCATGACAGAGTAAGTCTGATATTGCTCTGGAACATTGTTAATAAATATATATATCTTGTTGAACATAATACATAAAAAATGGGAATATGTATTAGTGAGTGAGTTACAATTTCTAGTGTACTATTACCATATTAGTTGGTATTCTTCACTTTGTCAAATAATTACTATCTATATATTGTTATAAGTTATTTATGTTAGTTCTTATTTTATACGTTGTAAGTGAACAAATGTAAGGTGTTGTGACGTTTAGTGCAAGTGGCATTTATCTTGCACTAGGGAAAAGGGGAAGTATAAAGTAAATATGATTGGATCATAACGAAATGTCATTGGATATATGTACACTGTATTTAGAAGACGGGAAGGATTGTGAGGATTGTCAATATATGTATTAATTCTTATGTAAATTTCATGGAACTCAGGGTGATAATAATGTACACCTATTAGTCGGATGATAAGTATTGATATTATTATGCTTATTGTAATATAATTTGATTGATGAAATGTATAATCTGGTTTTTAGCTTTGGAGTAAAGAGATAAAAAGCATAGGGGATGGGGGATATTTTGTAAGCACAAAGATGAATCAGCAATATGTATTTAGAAAATGTAACATTTTTATTTTTCTGTGGCGGAGACGATAAGGGGTTCTCATATTCCTTTGTTATTGTACCTTAATGTATTTTTAAATTCAATGACTGATGGAGGTTATGAGTGGTGACGGCAGACAGTTACTAGGCATGTGGGTGGGGGGGTGAAGAGTCAGCGGTAGTGTATTAAATCCACCACCGTGCACGATATTGATTGTTATCATGGGGTATATGAGGGTTAGGGTGTGGATTGGTTTCTTTGGTGGATGTGTGCCATCATGTTCAGACTTTTCTTGTATTATAGTCAGCCTTTTAGATGGCTGGATTGTGTTTATACATGTCAATGATATCCTTAATGCTCTAATAAATGTATAAGAGATGTCAATGAGTATACTCAGGTGAAAGTGGTATGTTTTTCAAGGGGGGGGGGAGTGTCAGCATTACTAAGTAGGACTATCGTTTTTATTATAAGACCATTTTTTCACGTGAAGCACGGTACATAAAAGTAGTGTTTGATTGGAGTGCAGCAGCCAATTCTGATGTCATTATATAAGTGCTTCTTTGGTATTTGTGTAGTCACTGCAGATTATCGTTTTACTGCCTGTATCTTGTTACATATTGATTATGTACCCATATATTTTTTGTACCTGAGTTTTAAATAAAATAATAAAAAAAAAAAAGTTCCCATAGTGTGTAATGTAGGTCCCTCAGTGCGTAATATAGTTCCTACAATAAGTTCCACACCAGTAGGTGTGGAAGGTAGAGCATATTCCACTGTGTGGTGTGAAGTGGTTTTGCCACTGTGTGTGGTGGGTAGCGTTGTTTCCATAGTGAGTATGGTGGGTAGCGTCGTTCCCACAGTGAGTGTTGTGGGCAGTGTAGCGCCACGGTGAGTGTTGTGGATAGCGTCGCTCCCACAGTGAGTGTGGTGGGGAGCGTCGTTCCCACAGTTAATGTGGTAGGTAGTGTAGTTTCCACATGTTGAGAAATGGTTTACCAGCTAAGGTTAAAGATTATAGGGGGTACTTAGCTCATAGGACAGCTATTGCCCACACAGCCGCTCCTGCAGGCGAGGTCTTGAGAATCTATCTTATCCATTTCACAACGGGCTGTAATAGAGTATATTATGTTAATAATTTACCCCTAGGGGTGTTATGTCAGCATATTTCATTCACTGATTGCTGACGAACTTACGTGTGTGGACTCAAAAGTCCGCATCTTACTGCCGACTATATTATAGGTTGGTTACAAACAACTTGCGACACAAGAACTGCACAGTCCCCCGTATTACAAGAAATTTGTAACCCACCTTGCACTTGTAGCGTGAACTGTGGTGTTTACACCCTCGACAAGTATCGGTGACTTGGTAGAAGCTGAAGTGTCCTTGGATGTCCACGTCTTCCATAGTCTAGGAATATGCACACTGGTACACTATGTTCCACAAGGTTTGTCTTTATTGTTCACAATCTTATCACTAAAGAAGCTCATCACACTTCTCTCTAAGTGTTTATTGTGTTTTGTGAGACACTTTGTTCACACTAACGCACGGATCAGTGTTCTATGTTGGTAATCCTGGCGTCAGTGTGACTCCCAGTAGAGTGAAAAGTATTCTGACCTCACAGCCTCCTACGCCGCTGCAGTGCCCCTAGAACATAAGGGAAAAGCTGACCTAGTATTTTTTTTTGCTTCCTTGCCAAACTTCCTCCATGAAGCAAAGCAGAATGCTTGATTCTTGCTGTCTTGAGCATAGACAACAATGTACACTATCTTTACCATGGTAATAAAGTGGGAGCAGGATTTTCCTTAATTGTCCTGCTAAGGTAAGAGATGGACTGTCTCTTATTAAACTACACTTTGCAACACTGGAGTCTTGGTGTAGAGTGTGGAGAGTATACCTGCCTCTTGGTGTAAAGTGTGGAGAGTATACCTGCCTGTTGGTGTAGAGTGTGGAGAGTATACCTGCCTGTTGGTGTAGAGTGTGGGGAGTATACCTGCCTGTTGGTGTAGAGTGTGGAGAGTATACCTGCCTGTTGTTGTAGAGTGTGGGGAGTATACCTGCCTGTTGGTGTAGAGTGTGGAGAGTATACCTGCCTGTTGGTGTAGAGTGTGGAGAGTCCACCTGGCTGTTGGTGTAGAGTGTGGAGAGTATACCTGCATGTTGGTGTAGAGTGTGGGGAGTATACCTGCCTGTTGGTGTAGAGTGTGGAGAGTATACCTGCCTGTTGGTGTAGAGTGTGGAGAGTGTACCTGCCTGTTGGTGTAGAGTGTGGAGAGTATACCTGCCTGTTGGTGTAGAGTGTATAGAGTATACCTGCCTGTTGGTGTAAAGTGTGGAGAGTATACCTGCCTGTTGGTGTAGAGTGTGGAGAGTATACCTGCCTGTTGGTGTAGAGTGTGGAGAGTATACCTGCCTGTTGGTGTAGAGTGTGGAGAGTATACCTGCCTGTTGGTGTAGAGTTTGGAGAGTATACCTGCCTGTTGGTGTAGAGTGTGGAGAGTATACCTGCCTGTTGGTGTAGAGTGTGGAGAGTATACCTGCTTGTTGGTGTAGAGTGTGGAGAGTATACCTGCCTGTTGGTGTAGAGTGTGGAGAGTATACCTGCCTGTTGGTGTAGAGTGTGGAGAGTATACCTGCCTGTTGGTGTAGAGTGTGGAGAGTATACCTGCCTGTTGGTGTAGAGTATGGGGAGTATACCTGCCTGTTGGTGTAGAGTGTGGAGAGTATACCTGCCTGTTGGTGTAGAGTGTGGAGAGTATACCTGCATGTTGGTGTAGAGTGTGGAGAGTATACCTGCCTGTTGGTGTAGAGTGTGGAGAGTATACCTGCCTGTTGGTGTAGAGTGTGGGGAGTATACCTGCCTGTTGGTGTAGAGTGTGGAGAGTATACCTGCCTGTTGGTGTAGTGTGTGGAGAGTATACCTGCCTGTTGGTGTAGAGTGTGGAGAGTATACCTGCCTGTTGGTGTAGAGTGTGGGGAGTATACCTGCCTGTTGGTGTAGAGTGTGGGGAGTATACCTGCCTGTTGGTGTAGAGTGTGGAGAGTATACCTGCCTGTTGGTGTAGTGTGTGGAGAGTATACCTGCATGTTGGTGTAGAGTGTGGAGAGTATACCTGCCTGTTGGTGTAGAGTGTGGAGAGTATACCTGACAGTCTTCGCCAGGTGTTGTATTCTGCGCTTTAAAACCACTTGTTTATGTTGTATTAATTTGTATGTGATATATGGATGACCTGGTATGTGATATAAGGATGACCTGGTATGTGATATAAGGATGACCTGGTATGTGATAAAAGGATGACAATGTATGATACAAGGATGATCTGGTATATAATACAAGGATGACCAGATATGTAATATAAGGATAACCTGGTATGGAATATAAGGATGACCTGGTATATGATATAAGGATGACCTGGCATGTGTTATAAGGATGACCTGGTATGTAATGTAAGGATAACCAGGCATGTGATATAAGGACATCCTGGTATGTGACATAAAGATGACCTGTTATGGAATATAAGCATGACCTGGTATGAGATATAAGGATGAAATGATATGGAATATAAGGATTACCTGGTATGTGATATAAGGATGACCTTGTATGTGATATAATGATGACCTGGTATGGAATATAAGGATGACCTTGTATGGGATATAATTTTGACCTGGTATTGGATATGTGGACGGCCTGGTATGGAATATAAGGGTGACCTGTGAGGTATATAATAATGACCTGGTATGGGATATAAGAGTGAACTGGTACGGGATATAAGGATGACCTGGTATGGAATATAAGGATGGCCTGGTATGGGATATAAGGATGACCTGCTATGGGATATGACAATGACCTGGCATGGGATATAAGGATGATCTGGTATGGGAGATAAGGATGACCTGGTATGGGAGATAAGGATGACCTGGTATGGGATATAAGGATGACCTGGTATGGGGTATATGGATGACTTGGTATGGGATATAAGGATGACCTGGTATGGGATATAAGGACGACTTGGAATGGGATATAAGGATGACCTGGTATGGAATATAAGGATGACCTGGTATGGGATATAAGGATGACTTGGTATGGAATATAAGGATGACCTGGTATGGGATATAAGGTTGACCTTGTATGGAATATAAGAATGACCTGTTATGTGATATAAGGATGACCTGGTACGGAATATAAGGATGACCTGGTACAGAATATAAGGATGACCTGGTAAGGGATATAAGGATGACCTGGTATGGGATATAAGTATAAACTGGTATGGGATATAAGGATGACCTGGTATGGAATATAAGAATGACCTGTTATGCGATGTAAGGATGACCTGGTATGGAATATAAGGATGACCTGGTAAGGGGTATAAGAATGACCTGATATGGGATATAAGGATGGTCTGCTATGGGATATAAGGATCACCTGGCATGGGTATATGGATGACCTGGTATGGGATATAAGGATCACCTGGTATGGGTATATGGATGACCTGGTATGGGATATAAGGATGACCTGGTATGGGTATATGGATGACCTGGTATAGGATATAAGGATCACTTGGTATGGGATATAAGGATGACCTGGTATGGGATATAAGGATGACTTGGTATGGGATATAAGGATGACCTGGAATGGAATATAAGGATGACCTGGTATGGAATATAAGGATGATCTGGTATGGGATATAAGGTTGACCTATTATTGGATATCTGAAGTGCCTGGTATGAAATATAAGGGTGACCTGGTGTGGGATATTAGGATGGCCTGGTATGGAATATAAGGATGACCTGGTATGGGATATAAGGTTGATCTGGTTTGGGATATAAGGATGATCTGGTGTGCGATATAAGGATGATCTGGTGTGTGATATAAGGATGACTTGGTATGGGATATAAGTTTGACCAGGTATGGGATATAAGGATGAACTGGTGTGTGATATAAGGATGACTTGGTATGGGATATATGTTTGACCTGGTATGGGATATAAGGATGACCTGGTATGGCATGTAAGAATGGCCTGGTATAGCATATGAGAATGACCTGGTATGGCATATAAGAATGATCTGGTATGGCATATGAGAATGACCTGCATGGCATATAAGAATGACCTGGTATAGCATAAGAGAATGACCTGGTATGGCCTATAAGAATGACCTGGTACGGCATATAAGGATGTAGGTCACATCAAACTCCAGACACAACACAATGGAAGAGAAAAACGTAGGCAACACACCTGAGCTGACCAACACAATTCGTCACAAAACTGTTTTCTTTTCTATCATAATTTAATCTCGTCGTAGAAGGTGGTTTATATTTTGAGGTGAAAGTTAAATGATTTTCTTAGCCAAACACCAAGTACTGCTGCTTTCTGTGTGACTGGGACAGCCGTGCAAGAGGTTCTCACTACATTAGGAGAGACTGGCCACCTCGTCAATCATTGCAGCCTGGGATGAAAAATGTTCAACATCCACCTCTCATTGAACCCCAAAAAAATTTTGCTACCACCAATACACATGAAACGGGGGCTCATGAACAAATCCAGTCAAAATTCCCCTCGGTGAGCGACGCTAAGATAATAGAGGGGGTCTTCAATGGTCCTCAGATTCGAGAGCTGCTCGAGAAGCATTCAAGTTAGTGGCGAGGGGATTTCTCGGAAACAGTCACAATTTTGACATATTTATTGCTTGGTATAATCAACAGACAATGGACAAACATTAATATTTTATTTAAATTAAACAATATTTTGCAATTTTATCTAACACTGTGTCCAGCAGTTGTGAACTGTACCAGAAACACTGTGTCCAGCAGTTGTGAACTGTACCAGAAACAAAGTCAGGGACAAAGGCTGCTCGGTATTTTTGTTTTGTTTTCACTAACTACTTATATTTGTGTCCGTATGTGACTCTGTCTTTCCACCAAGAAATCTGCTGCAAGAAAGTTATCAGTTGCCTTTTTTTGTTGCAGTTCGTCTTCTTATATATATGCAAGTCACTGAAACGTCCATAAGTAAGCACACAAGTACACAAGTACGGACACACACACACACTTATTCTCCGGTCCTGTGCTATATATATATATATTATATATATATATATTTATATATATATATATATATATATATATATATATATATATATATATATATATATATATATATATATGTATGTATAAAAAAAATTCCCAGCACATTTTCAATACATATTATCCAACACTATGTCACACACATATCTGTACTGTCTCACACAGCTGTTAAAATTATATTTATATTATGGTTTATATTTTAATAGAATTCTGAAAAAGCAGGATGGAAAATGCTATTATATAGTATTTTGTAGATATCCTTAATGATAAACGTGAAGATATAAGGAAGTAACAACTGAGAGAATCTTGTACTGGATATTGCAAGAAAAAACTTTTATGAACTGTTAAATGTTAATCTCTCTCTCACGTTTTAATTGTTCATGGCTTCACTTCTCTCACCTTCACTATATTGACAGAAATATTCGCAAACACAAGAAAAAAAACTAGGAAAAGAAAATAAGATCTTCATACTGGGAGAGTCACTCTCTCGACAAAATGGATTCTCGGTGTTGATGTTACAACCGGCCAGTAGAACTCTGTTTTAAATGTCTTCAGTGCTACTGTTTTGTGTAATATTCTCTTGCTCTACTCTTGTGTGGTACTTGCGTTCAGCTATACCATTTTATTGTATGCTATTATCCTTTTCATGTGTGTTACAGTATTATAATAGTATAATAGCATACAATAAAATGGTATAGCTGAACACAAGTACCACACAAGAGTAGAGCAAGAGAATATTACACAAAGCAGTAGTATTGAGGACATTAAGACAGATTTCTACTGGCCGGTTGTAACATCAACACCAACAATCCATTTTGTCGAGAGCGTGACTGTCCCAGTATGAAGATCTTATTTTCTTTTCCTTGTTTTTTTTCTTGTGTTTGCGAATATTTCTGTCAATATAGTGAAGGTGAGAGAAGTGAAGCCATGTTACTGTATAGTTCTTCTGTATTACTGTACTTTATTGTTTTATGTTGTTCTATTGGTATTATGAGTTACTTTTCTTGTGTTAGTGTACTGTTCTCCTGTGTTAATACACTGTTTTATGTGTTAGTATGAAGTTCCTGCATATTAGAGTAGCAATATTCTCTGTGTTACATACAATATTTAAGTAACCGTACTGTTCTTGCGTGTTGTCGTAGCGTTTTTCTTCATTACTTTACTGTTCCTCTATGTTGACATGTTTACTGTGTCGTTGAGGTGAGGTAAAGGTCCCAGTAAATCTCAAAGTAATAAACTCGACCATCATGGTAGTCTCAATCTGTTGAGAAAAAAGATTTCGAAAATCAGGCGTGCAACCTGGCTGGCTAATTTGTGTTATTGTTACTGTCTCCATTACTGCTGTATTTTGCGATGATATCTTGCTGTAATATACATTAGCAACCCTAGCAAATATATATATTAGACACAGACTCTCTCTCTCTCTCTCTCTCTCTCTCTCTCTCTCTCTCTCTCTCTCACACACACACACACACACACACACACACACACACACACACACACACACACACACACACACACACACACACACACACACACACACACACACACACACACACACACACACACACACACACACACACTCGATCGAGTGAATTCTTCTCTGATGAGAAGAATTCACTCGATCGAAGACCAGGCAGAACTACAAAGGGATCTGGACAGGCTGCAGACCTGGTCCAGCAATTGGCTCCTGGAGTTCAATACCACCAAGTGCAAAGTCATGAAGATTGGGGAAGGGCAAAGAAGACCGCAGACGGAGTACAGTCTAGGGGGCCAGAGACTACAAACCTCACTCAAGGAAAAAGATCTTGGGGTGAGTATAACACCAGGCACATCTCCTGAAGCGCACATCAACCAAATAACTGCTGCAGCATATGGGCGCCTAGCAAACCTCAGAACAGCATTCCGACATCTTAATAAGGAATCATTCAGGACCCTGTACACCGTGTACGTTAGGCCCATATTGGAGTATGCGGCACCAGTTTGGAACCCACACCTAGCCAAGCACGTAAAGAAACTAGAGAAAGTGCAAAAGTTGCAACAAGACTAGTCCCAGAGCTAAGAGGTATGTCCTACGAGGAGAGGTTAAGGGAAATCAACCTGACGACACTGGAGGACAGGAGAGATAGGGGGGACATGATAACGACATACAAAATACTGAGAGGAATTGACAAGGTGGACAAAGACAGGATGTTCCAGAGATTGGACACAGTAACAAGGGGACACAGTTGGAAGCTGAAGACACAGATGAATCACAGGGATGTTAGGAAGTATTTCTTCAGCCACAGAGTAGTCAGTAAGTGGAATAGTTTGGGAAGTGATGTAGTGGAGGCAGGATCCATACATAGCTTTAAGCAGAGGTATGATAAAGCTCACGGCTCAGGGAGAGTGACCTAGTAGCGATCAGTGAAGAGGCGGGGCCAGGAGCTCGGACTCGACCCCTGCAACCTCAACTAGGTGAGTACAACTAGGTGAGTACACACACACACACACACACGCAGATAAGGAGAGAGGCCCAGCGAAAGTACGAAAACAGCATAGCATCGAAAGTCAAGTTTGACCCGAAACTGCTGTATAGCCACATTAGGAGAAACACACCAGTCAAAGACCAGGTAATCAAGCTGATGAAAGGAGGTGTGGAATTCACAAGAAACGATCGAGAGGTATGTGAGGAGCTCAACACGAGATTTAAGAAAGTATTTACAGTAAATACAGGAAGGACTCTGGGAAGACATAACAGGGGGAAACACCAACAAGGGTTATATCAACAAGTGTTGGATGAAATACACACGACTGAGGAGCAGGTGAAGAAGCTGCTAAGTAGCCTTGATACCTCAAAGGCGGTGGGACCGGTCATCTCTCCGTGGGTCCTTAGAGAGGGAGCAGAGACACTGTGTGTGCGACTAACCACAATTTTCAACATATCCCTTGAAACTGGACAACTACCTGAGGTATGGAAGAAGCTAAATATAGTCCCATTTTTAAGAAAGAAGATGGAAACGGGGCACTAAACTATTGATCAGTGTCACTGACTTGTATAGCATGCAAAGTCATGGAGAAGATTATCAGGAGGAGAGTGTTGAAGCACCTGGAACGGAACATTATAAACGACAACCATCACAGATTCATGGAAGGCAAATCCTGTGTCACGAACCTTCTGGAGTTTCATGACAAAGTAAGAGAAGTAAGACACGAGAGAGAGGAGTGGGTTGATTACATTTTCTTGGGCTGCAAGAAGGCCTTCGACACAGTTCCTCACAAGAGATTAGTGCAGAAGCTAGAGAATCAGGCACGTATAACAGGAAGGGTACTGCAATAGATCAGAGAATACCTGACAGGGAGGCAACAACGAGTCATGGTACGTGATGAAGTATCACAGTGGGCGCCTGTGACGAGCGGGGTCCCACAGGGTCAGTTCTAGGACCAGTGCTATTTTTGATATATGTGAATGACATGATGGAAGGGATAGACTCCGAAGTGTCCCTGTTCGCAGATGATGTGAAGTTAATGAGAAGAATTAAACCGGATGAAGATCATGCAGGAGTACAAAGAGACCCGGACAGACTGGACACGTGGTCCAGAAAGTGGCTTCTCGATTTCAAGCCAGCCAAATGTAAAGTCATGAAGATTGGGGAAGGGCAAAGAAGACCGCAGACAGAGTATAGGCTAGGTGGACAAAGACTGCAAACCTCACTCAAGGAGAAAGATCTCGGGGTGGCTATAACACCGTGCACGTCTCCGGAGGCACACATCATCCAGATAACTCCTGCAGCATATAGACGCCTATAAAACCTGAGAATAGCGTTCCTGTTACAAAAAACGCGATTTCTTAAAAGCTTAGAGATCTCCAGTGAATACTAGAAAGGACTGCCCTTCTAGCATCCAGCCTGTTACTGGGTTTTCGTAACAATTAGTCAGTATCCTTGTCCAATTATCCATTAGAATTCAATAAGAATTAATAGTGCTTCAGGATTACAACTGGTAGGCTACTAACTAGAGAAATTAAAATTTAATAAATTTATTAATAACGTCTAGAGGTATAAGATCAAAGTAAATTAAATTAATAATAATCAAAATAATAATAATCACTTCTTTCGTGTACAGTAGTATTGTGCTGAAAGCACATATCACATATTTGTGTGTTAAGTACCGTCTGGTACATTAATATTTAATAATACAATATACAAATAAGTTTGTGTGAGTGTGTGTGTGTGTGTAAGTGCTCTAAGTAGTTCGCTATGTCTGACGACTCGACTAGACTTAAACAAGTGACTGACAAAGTCCTCACATAAACTAACTTCTTGACCAACTGGCAATCAGAACAGTCTGCTTGAACAATAAAAAGAATGCTAAGCCCAATAGCAATATAACAAGCAACTGCGACACAATCAGGATCAAGGAGATAATATAACGACACTAAGTAGGGACCATCTGCAGATCCTCCACCAAAGTCACAAAACTCCCATACTACTGAATCTAAGTTCAGCGTAAGAAAATCCCCGACTGTGACAGTACACAGATAACAGTACAAATTAGGACAGAAGCTACAGCTCAGGACCTGAGTTGCTCAGAGTGTCTATGCGACACACAACCTCAGTACAACGTCGAAAATCACTAAGTCTATACAATGTTCTTGAATAGTCTCCAGAACCAACAACAATAATAAGACAGAGACGATCTTCCAACATGGGCCAATAAGGGAAATTTAGGCACGTCTTGTCTAGAATACGTCCAACCACCAAGCGAGTCTAGACCAGACTGAATACTTCAGGCGAGGTGTGATCACCACCCCTCGATCACGTGATAGCTCCGTGGACAGTTGCTGCTCAGCAACAGAGAAGCCGGCAGAGTAACGAGCAATGAGCGATAATTACAGTAGTTAGACAATCAAGACGAACTATATAGGAGCACATAATATTATATGAATGTTACATCCTACCTAACAACATAACTAAGTCAAATAATAATATAAAGCAATATATTTACGATTTAGCTATTATCGCAAATATAAGCAATATAAAATTATATGAAAAGGTAATATACATTATATACATATACGTAATATACATCATATACATTGTGATCCATTCAGGGGTTGCAACAGTTCCGGTACCTTAATAAGAAATCGTTGAATACACTGTACACTGTGTACATCAGTCCCATACTGGAGTATGCAGCAACAGTTTGGAACCCACACCTGGTCAAGCACGTCAAGAAATTAGAGAAAGTACAAAGGTTTCCAACAAGGCTGATTCCAGAGCACAGGGGGATGTCCTACGATGAAAGGTTGAGGGAAAACGGACTGACGACACTGGAGGACAGAAGGGCTAGGGGAGACATGATAATGACATACAAGATACTGCGTGGAATAGATAAGGTGGACAGAGAAAGGATGTTCCGGAGAGGGGACACAGAAACAAGGGGTCACAATTGAAAGCTGAAGACTCAGACGAGTCACAGGGATGTTAGGAAGTATTTCTTCAGTCACTCTTGGAAATATCTTCTGGTAACTATGAATGACATACAGAGAGAAAAACAAAGACGAATTACTAAATTATTACAAAGGAAATAATTATGCTTTGAAATACTATTTTTTAGGGAGACTAAAGAGAATCCAATATTTCAGTTTATTCCCATAAAAAAAGCAATTTAAGAAGTAATAATAAAAGATGGTCTAAAGGAAAGTATATATATATATATATATATATATATATAAATATATATATATAAATATATATATATATAAATATAAATATAAATATAAATATATATAAATATCCCCAAAGCAGCTCGCCCTCAAGCTGCTAGCAAATTCACTGACCTTCTGAAGAAAGTCAACGATGCTCCTTCAAACAACAGATCCTGGCACAACTTGCTGCTTTTTGGCAATGCCTGTTTGGCTGTCCCACCAAGGAGGGACAAGTCACTAGCAACACATGTTATTAGGGCAATAAATGCATTCCCAAGGGATGACAACCTCGTCCGTCTCCCCCCTAGGGCGACAAACACCCGCCGGGCAAATGCCAACAACAAGACACCCGACACCTCAAAAATCAGAGCCCAAATTAACAAAAAAATAGAAGAGGGTAATACTATTGGAGCTTTGAGACTTATAACCAGTGAGGATACCATCGCTCCCAAGGACGTCAGCACGGCGCAAGCTCTGAAGGACAAACATCCACCCAGGGCTCCCAGTACCAACATTGACCTCCCTGACATTGCAGCAGGCGAAGAACATCTAACCTTACAGGATGCTGATGTGTATAAAGCTGCTATGTCATTTCCACAGGGTTCAGCAGGAGGTTTCACCGGTTTAAGGCCTCAACACTTAAAACAAATACTCAATCCAGCACTTGGTGAGGTTTCAGAGAGGCTGCTGTCTGAACTCACCAAATTTTCCAACCTGTGCCTGGCTGGCGGTGTCCCAGAGGGCATCAGACCCTATTTCTTTGGTGCCTCATTGTGTGCCCTCCGGAGAGGGCATCAGACCCTATTTCTTTGGTGCCTCATTGTGTGCCCTCCGGAAAAAGGATGGCGGAATCAGGCCCATTGCAGTGGGTAACACCCTTCGGCGCCTAGTCGCCAAGGCTGCAGTAAGAAGGGTGAGTCAAGAGGCTGCTGCAATGCTGAAACCAACTCAGCTCGGTTTCGGCGTTCAACAGGGCTGCGAAGCAGCTGCCCACGCAGCACGAGTATATATCAAAAACATGTCCTATGAAAAAGCCTTGGTCAAATTGGACTTTGCCAATGCTTTCAACTCAGTCAGAAGGGATGCTGCTCTCCAAGCAGTTTATAGAAACTTCCCTTCCCTTTATCCCTTCATAGAATCGTGTTATAGTGTGACTTCCAAACTATTGTTTGGGGACCATGAAATTGACTCGTGTGAGGGCGTGCAACAGGGGAACCTCTCGCCCCCTTTCTATTTTGTTTGGTCATCAAGGAAGTCACGGAGGCACTCTCCAGCGAGCTCAATATCTGGTTCCTGGACGACGGTACCCTGGCTGGCACAACAGAATCTCTCCTGGAGGACATCAGTAAAATTAAAGACATGGGAGAAAGCCTGGGCCTTTCTTTAAACCCCACCAAATGTGAAATAGTTTCTACCAATCAACAGTTGATCCAGAATATTAGTACCGTTTTACCAGGAGCACGAGCCATTGATTCAGCCAATAGCACTCTCCTCGGTGCTCCTCTTGGGTCCAATGCCATCGATCTGGTCCTAGGAAAAAAAGTCTCAGACCTCCGGACGATGGAAAGCAGGATGAAAGACATTGACACACACGATGCCTTCTACCTACTCACCAGGTGCCTGTCAACCCCAAAACTTACCTATTTTCTGAGATGCTCCCCAGCCTTCAGCAGTCCAAAACTCAAGGAATATGACTCTCTCCTGAAGGCCATGCTAGAGAGTGTATTGAATCTTTCCCTTGACGATGGACAGTGGTTGCAAGCCTCACTTCCGGTCAGGCTTGGAGGGCTAGGAGTACGCAGATCCTCCCAGATTGCTCTACCAGCTTTCCTATCCTCTTCCATTGCATCAAACGAGTTGATAAGACAAATTCTTCCTGACACCCTCAGTGACTCAGCAGGAATAGAAGACCCTAGCTATGTCAGTGCCATCACCGAATGGGAGACTCTTGCTGCTCCAGCACCAAACCCTAGTGCAGCACTGGCTCACAAACAGTCAAGCTGGGATAGCCCAATTGCTGAAAAGGTGCTTGCCAACATGCTCAGGGCTGCAACATCAGATAGGGAGATTGCCCGTCTCCAGGCTGTGAGTGCACCTCACTCCGGGGACTTCCTCCAAACAGTTCCCATATCGGCAATGGGAACGCGACTCGACCCTAAGACCCTCCGTATTGCAGTGGCTCTGCGCCTTGCTGCCCCAATTCACACAGAATATATGTGTATTTGCGGCGAAGTGCAAGCAGACCAATACGGTCTACATGGTCTTAACTGTTCCAAAACCAAGGGCTGGCATGCAAGACACAATGAGGTCAACGACATCATTAAGAGAACCCTTGCTACAGCTGGATGCCCTGCCGAGAGGGAGCCACGATCACTTGCAGCAAACAATACCCACAACCCAGCAAACCGCCCCGACGGGATCACCATCTATCCTTGGAAGAATGGCAAGCTCTTAGCATGGGACTATACCTGTGTGTCCACACTGGCTGACACCTATATCCATCACAGTGTGGGGCGACAGGGAGGAGCTGCTGACCACAGGGAGGAGTACAAGATCAGCAAGTACAGGGACATTAGCCAACAGTATCAATTTGTCCCAGTGGGATCAGAGACCTTGGGATCATGGGGAAAAAATGCCACACGTTTCCTTAAAGAATTGGGTTCCAGACTCATCGACACCACCAGGGACCCAAGGGCAGCCACTTTCATGTTCCAGCGCCTCAGCGTCGCCATCCAGAGGGGAAATGCTTGCTGCATACTTGGCTCACGTCCAGCCTCGGAGGAGCTGGAGGAAATTCATCATCTTGGATACATTGTGCCATTGTATTCATGTTTATGTTTTTTTCTGTAAATGTATTTTGTTTATATATATATATATATATATATATATATATATATATATATATATATATATATATATATATATATATATATATATATATATATATATGTATGTATTTATATATATATATGTATATATATATATATATATATATATATATATATATATATATATATATATATATATATATATATATATATATATATAACCTATCAGAAAATCGAGGAAGATAAAAACAGTAGAAAACAAGGTAGAGCCAAATCTTTTATTTAAGATTGTTTAAATTTAAATTAGATTTCAAAGAATAAATACAAATAATAAATAACAGCGTCAAAATTCCAGAGGAAGAGAAGGAATGTGTGAGGTATTACATAAAAACTGGTGGTACTTAATACCTGAGAAAGTAAGGAAATTGGTACCAGATCCTGACAAGTAAAGAACTGACGGAATGGCAACTTCATTTTCAGAAAATTTATTTTGATCAAGCCTGTTAAGTTATAGCAGAGGAATGGAAATTATTCAGGAAAGAAATGTGTGGGAGAAGAGTTTTGATATAGACTTAATGAAAACATTTAACACAAAGATTTATTTAGGTTTCCAAATTAGTCTTTCATGGAAAACTCGGTCAAAAACTTTCTACGTGCAGAAATGTCATAAATAGTGCCACAAACATCTCTACTTACCCCAACATTTTTTTTAATCTATCCAAGCAGAATAACCCGGCGCTTCCTGGGTATATTTCGTGTCTTTTATGAGCTATAAATGCAAAAAACGGCAACGAAAAATTGCTCTTTAGTAGTTCTTCCGAGGAAGAAAGGTAGAAACGATGAAGAAGAAAGAGACTGCCGTGGAAACTGTTGTGGAAACATCCAATACATTCTCAGTGCTACCCGACGAATGTGAGTCGACTACTGGGAACGTCACGACGAGAGACATTAAGGAAGGTACGAATATTGTTGTTGTTGGGGATAGCCAAGTTAGGTATATGGATAGGGCGTTCTGCTTGAAGGACAGGAGTAGGAGACAGAGTTTGCTTTCCTGGGGCTGGGATGGAGGATATTGTTAGCCGTCTGGATGACATCATGAGAGGTAATGGGAGCAATCCTATTATCTGTCTCAGTGCTGGAGGCAACGATGTTGGCAGACGTAGGAGTGAGGACCTAATTAGCAGGTATAGGTCAGCAATAGAAATAATTAGAAGTAAGGGTGGGAACCCTCTCATATGTGGTATTTTGCCAAGGAGGGGAGTTGGAAATGAATGGTTGTCCAGGGCAATTAGTGTCAATTACTGGCTGGACAAATACTGTAAGGAAAATGCCGTAACATTCATTGACAACTGGGACCTCTTCTATGGCAGAAATGACATGTATGCTAGGGATGGGGTTCACTTATCTAGGTGTGGGGTGGGAGCACTGGCAACTGCAGTGGAGGGAGCAGTTAGGACTTTAAACTAGGAATAGTTAGTGGTATAGGTTTTGGCAGGAAAACAGTGAAGTCCCAGTGTAGTAATATTACGAGTTCTAGGGGAACTAGTAATAATAAGAACGAGATAGATATTGAAAAACCAGGGACCTTGGGTGATAAGGACAGTAATAGGTTTAGTAGAAAAATAGAAATGAGCAGGAAGGGTAAAGAGAAAGGAGAGTCTTTCAATGTTTATTATCCTAATTGCCGTAGTGCTAGGAATAAGATGGACGAGTTGAGATTAGTTGCTAGTGTAGGTAACATTGATGTATTTGCCTTAACTGAGACGTGGTTTAATTAAAAAAGTCGGGACATGCCTGCGGAATGTAATATTCAGGGTTTTAAATTGTTCCAAGAAGATAGAAGTATTGGGAGGGGGGTGGGGTGGCATTGTATGTCCGAGATCGCTTGAACTGTTGCATAAAAACGGGTATTAAGTCTGAAGTAACACATACAGAGTCTGTTTGGATAGAATTTTCAGAGGGGCATGAAAAACTGATTTTAGGAGTGATATACCGTCCCCCAAACTTAGATAGGGACCAAGGGAAACTACTATGGGAGGAAATTGTTAAGGCCACAAGGCACGATAATGTAGTAATTCTAGGAGACTTTAACTTTAGTCATGTTGATTGGAATTTCTTGACTGGGAATTTAGAATCATACGACTTCTTAGAAGTATTTCAGGATTGTTTTTTGAAGCAGTTTGTGACAGAACCTACAAGGGAAAATAACCTGCCTGACTTAGTTATGGCAAACAATGAATCCCTTGTTAATAATTTAGAAATTTCAGAGGAACTGGGTGCTAGCGACCACAAATCAATTACATTTAGCATTGAATGGAAGTACGATAGTAGCGATAACTCAGTAACAGTCCCAGATTTTCGCTTAGCAGATTACGATGGGCTTAGAGAACACTTATCATCTGTTGACTGGGGTAACGAAGAGAGCTATCAATATGACAGTTTTCTGAACACTATACATGCTGCTCAAAGAGCGTTTATCCCATATAAAGAAATTAGATCAAATAGAAATGACCCAAAATGGATGAATAATAGGCTCAAATATCTACTAGGAATTTATAGGCGTATCAAAAGAGGTGAGGGTCATCTTATGAATCAGTATATTGACATTAAGAGGGACATTAAAAAGGGGATAAGAAAAGCTAAAAGGGACTATGAAATTAAAGTTGCTAGGGATTCTAAAACTAACCCAAAAAGTTTTTTCCAGGTCTATAGAACAAAAGTTAGAGATAAGATAGGTCCCCTTAAAAATAACTATGGGCACCTTACTGACAAAGAGAATGAAATGTGCTTGATTTTAAATAATTATTTTCTCTCAGTTTTTACACAGGAAGACACTAACGATATTCCAGTAATTAATTTTTACAGTGGGCTAGAAGAAGATAAATTATGTAACATCGCAGTCACTAGTGAGATGGTTGTGAAGCAGATAGACAGACTGAAGCAAAATAAGTCGCCGGGTCTTGATGAGGTTTTTTCAAGGGTTCTTAAGGAATGCAAAATGGAACTCTGTGAACCATTAACTAATATTTTTAATTTATCTCTTCAAACAGGTGTAGTGTCTGATATGTGGAAGATGGCTAATGTAACTCCTATTTTTAAAACAGGGGACAAGTCGTTACCGTCAAATTACCGCCCAATAAGCCTGACCTCAATTGTAGGCAAATTACTAGAGTCAATTATAGCTGAGATTATAAGAAGCCATCTCGATAAGCATAGCTTGATTAATGATACTCAGCATGGATTCACAAGAGGCCGGTCTTGTCTAACTAATTTATTAACTTTCTTCAGTAAAGCTTTTGAGGCTGTTGACCACAATAAAGAATTTGATATTATTTACTTAGATTTTAGTAAGGCTTTTGATAGAGTTCTGCACCATAGACTGTTAAAGAAAGTGGCAGCTCATGGCATTGGGGGAAAAGTGCTCTCGTGGATCGAGTCATGGCTCACTGACAGGAAGCAGAGAGTGTCCACAGGGATCAGTCTTGGGCCCGTTGTTGTTTATAATATATATCAATGATCTTGATGAGGGAATTACTAGTGATATGAGCAAATTCGCCGATGACACAAAGATAGGTAGGATAATTGATTCAAACGTAGATGTTATGGAACTTCAGGAGGATTTAAACAAACTCTATTCTTGGTCAGAAAAGTGGCAGATGCAGTTCAATGTAGATAAATGCAAGGTTCTGAAGCTTGGGGGTGCCCATAACCCTAGTACTTATAAGTTGAGATTAAGACACATATGCAACATCTGGGTATCTTTATTGTAGACGTTTCGCCATCCGGTGGCTTTATCAATACAAATTCTAGGACATAACTTGAAGACAGTAGAACTATGTACAGAAGATGAGGTAATCAGTCCCTCAACCTAGGAGTAGGTGCGAAGAGCACCATAGTCGTGGAGATTCTGAAGCAGAAGAAAGGATCCTGGCGCTTATATAGTAACGTCAGGTGTAGCAGACGAGGGCATATTCACTGGTAGGCGGGATTCCCCAGTGGAAGTAGGTCCTTCCCAAAGAGATGGGTTAGTTGTAGTAGTAGTTGTCGTAGCCGTGAAGGTTATGTACATGTCCTCAGAATTAAGATTCCATGATGTTGCAGTGTCTGACAAGTTGTGTACGAATGGTATATAATACCGACAAGATGAGATTAAGACACATGTGCAACATCTGGGTATCTTTATTGTAGACGTTTCGCCATCCGGTGGCTTTATCAATACAAATTCTAGGACATAACTTGAAGACAGTAGAACTATGTACAGAAGATGAGGTAATCAGTCCCTACAACTAACCCATCTCTTTGGGAAGGACCTACTTCCACTGGGGAATCCCGCCTACCAGTGAATATGCCCTCGTCTGCTACACCTGACGTTACTATATAAGCGCCAGGATCCTTTCTTCTGCTTCAGAATCTCCACGACTATGGTGCTCTTCGCACCTACTCCTAGGTTGAGGGACTGATTACCTCATCTTCAGTACATAGTTCTACTGTCTTCAAGTTATGTCCTAGAATTTGTATTGATAAAGCCACTGGATGGCGAAACGTCTACAATAAAGATACCCAGATGTTGCACATGTGTCTTAATCTCATCTTGTCGGTATTATATACCATTCGTACACAACTTGTCAGACACTGCAACATCATGGAATCTTAATTCTGAGGACATGTACATATCCTTCACGGCTACGACAACTACTACAACTAACCCATCTCTTTGGGAAGGACCTACTTCCATTTGGGAATCCCGCCTACCAGTCAATATGCCCTCGTCTGCTACACCTGACGTTACTATATAAGCGCCAGGATCCTTTCTTCTGCTTCAGAATCTCCACGACTATGGTGCTCTTCGCACCTACTCCTAGGTTGAGGGACTGATTACCTCATCTTCTGTATATAGTTCTACTGTCTTCAAGTTATGTCCTAGAATTTGTATTGATAAAGCCACTGGATGGCGAAACGTCTACAATAAAGATACCCAGATGTTGCACATGTGTCTTAATCTCATCTTGTCGGTATTATATACCATTCGTACACAACTTGTCAGACACTGCAACATCATGGAATCTTAATTCTGAGGACATGTACATAACCTTCACGGCTACGACAACTACTACTACAACTAACCCATCTCTTTGGGAAGGACCTACTTCCACTGGGGAATCCCGCCTACCAGTGAATATGCCCTCGTCTGCTACACCTGACGTTACTATATAAACGCCAGGATCCTTTCTTCTGCTTCAGAATCTCCACGACTATGGTGCTCTTCGCACCTACTCCTAGGTTGAGGGACTGATTACCTCATCTTCTGTATATAGTTCTACTGTCTTCAAGTTATGTCCTAGAATTTGTATTGATAAAGCCACTGGATGGCGAAACGTCTACAATAAAGATACCCAGATGTTGCACATGTGTCTTAATCTCATCTTGTCGGTATTATATACCATTCGTACACTACTTATAAGTTAAATGATGTATAACTTAGCCATACAGATTGCGAAAAGGACTTGGGGGTTATGGTGAGCAGCAACCTTAAACCAAGACAGCAATGCCTAAGCGTACGTAATAAGGCAAATAGATTACTGGGATTTATATCAAGAAGTGTAAGCAACAGAAGTCCAGAGGTCATACTGCAGCTTTATACATCATTAGTAAGGCCTCACCTAGATTATGCAGCTCAGTTCTGGTCTCCGTATTACAAAATGGACATAAATTCGTTAGAAAACATTCAACGTAGGATGACTAAATTAATACATAGCATTAGAAATCTTCCTTATGAAGAAAGATTGAAGACTCTTAAGTTACATTCACTTGTTAGACGAAGAATGAGGGGAGACCTGATCGAAGTGTATAAGTGGAAGATAGGTATTAATAAAGGGGATATTAATAAGGTCTTGAGGATGTCTCTCCAAGAGAGAACCCGCAGTAATGGATTTAAATTAGATAAGTTTAGATTTAGAAAGGACATAGGAAAGTATTGGTTTGGAAATAGGGTAGTTGATGAGTGGAACAGTCTACCTAGTTGGGTTATTGAGGCTGGGACTTTGGGTAGTTTCAAATCTAGGTTGGATAAGTACATGAGTGGGAGGGGTTGGATTTGAGTGGGACTTTCACATCAGAGCTTATTTCTTGGGTGGCATTGAAAATTGGGTTGGGCAAATGTTTTGTTAGTGGGATGAATTGTAAAGGACCTGCCTAGTATGGACCAGCAGGCCTCCTGCAGTGTTCCTCCTTTCTTATGTTCTTATGTTCTTATGTTTCTAAAGTTTTTCCCGATGTTGGGGTCTCACACCCCTACACCTGCCTAGTCATTAGGTGTGTATGAGGGGACTCATGTCTATGCCTGCTTAGTCGCATAACAGGTAATCAGGACTTGTGTCCCTGCACCATCCTTGACAGGAAACAGGTGTGGAGGACCTGGACTCATGCCCCTGCTTACAGATTGTCAGGAGGCAGGTGTGGCTTGTTCACGCCCATGCATTCATTTTTCGGGAAACAGGCGAGTTGCACTCACACCCTCATCATGGTGTGAACTTATGTACTCACACCGCCTTCTCAGGAGACTGGTGTGGGGATTTATGCCTGTGCATTTGCCTTGTCAAGAGTTTAGTGGTGGGAACTCACTGCCCTACACCCACCTTGTTAGAAGGCATGTGTGGGGGACTCATGCCTCTGTACCTGAGACTCAGGAAGCACGTTTCGGGAGTATGCCTCTGCACTCACCTTGTCAGGATGCAGGTGTGGAGGTCTCACGCCACAGTAATAATCTTAACAGGAGGCTGTGCATGTAATATTCTTTAATATTCTTTAAATATTCTTTAACAAAAATATATGACAGATTTCATTTGGGTTGGTAGTACCATATATGTGTACTACCAACCTCACAGGCTTGGTAGTACACATATATGGTCTTACTACCAACCTCAAAGGCTTGGTAGTACACATATATGGTCTTACTACCAACCTCAAAGGCTTGGTAGTACACATATATGGTCTTACTACCAACCTCACAGGCTTGGTAGTACACATATATGGTCTTACTACCAACCTCACAGGCTTGGTAGTACACATATATGGTCGTACTACCAACCTCACAGGCTTGGTAGTACACATATATGGTCGTACTACCAACCTCACAGGCTTGGTAGTACAAATATATGGTCGTACTACCAACCTCACAGGCTTGGTAGTACACATATATGGTCTTACTACCAACCTCACAGGCTTGGTAGTACACATATATGGTCTTACTACCAACCTCACAGGCTTGGTAGTACACATATATGGTCGTACTACCAACAACACAGGCTTGGTAGTACACATATATGGTCTTACTACCAACCTCACAGGCTTGGTAGTACACATATATGGTCTTACTACCAACCTCACAGGCTTGGTAGTACACATATATGGTCGTACTACCAACAACACAGGCTTGGTAGTACACATATATGGTCGTACTACCAACCTCACAGGCTTGGTAGTACACATATATGGTCTTACTACCAACCTCACAGGCTTGGTAGTACACATATATGGTCTTACTACCAACCTCACAGGCTTGGTAGTACACATATATGGTCTTACTATCAACCTCACAGGCTTGGTAGTACACATATATGGTCTTACTATCAACCTCACAGGCTTGGTAGTACACATATATGGTCTTACTACCAACCTCACAGGCTTGGTAGTACACATATATGGTCTTACTACCAACCTCACAGGCTTGGTAGTACACATATATGGTCTTACTATCAACCTCACAGGCTTGGTAGTACACATATATGGTCTTACTATCAACCTCACAGGCTTGGTAGTACACATATATGGTCTTACTACCAACCTCACAGGCTTGGTAGTACACATATATGGTCTTACTACCAACCTCACAGGCTTGGTTGTACACATATATGGTCTTACTACTAACCTCACAGGCTTGGTAGTACACATATATGGTCTTACTACCAACCTCACAGGCTTGGTAGTACACATATATGGTCTTGCTATCAACCTCACAGGCTTGGTTGTACACATATATGGTCTTACTACCAACCTCACAGGCTTGGTAGTACACATATATGGTCTTACTACCAACCTCACAGGCTTGGTAGTACACATATATGGTCTTGCTATCAACCTCACAGGCTTGGTTGTACACATATATGGTCTTACTACCAACCTCACAGGCTTGGTAGTACACATATATGGTCTTACTACCAACCTCACAGGCTTGGTAGTACACATATATGGTCTTGCTATCAACCTCACAGGCTTGGTTGTACACATATATGGTCTTACTACCAACCTCACAGGCTTGGTAGTACACATATATGGTCTTACTACCAACCTCACAGGCTTGGTAGTACACATATATGGTCTTACTACCAACCTCACAGGCTTGGTTGTACACATATATGGTCGTACTACGAACCTCACAGGCTTGGTTGTACACATATATGGTCTTACTACCAACCTCACAGGCTTGGTAGTACACATATATGGTCTTACTACCAACCTCACAGGCTTGGTAGTACACATATATGGTCTTACTACCAACCTCACAGGCTTGGTAGTACACATATATGGTCTTACTACCAACCTCACAGGCTTGGTTGTACACATATATGGTCGTACTACCAACCTCACAGGCTTGGTAGTACACATATATGGTCTTACTACCAACCTCACAGGCTTGGTAGTACACATATATGGTCGTACTACCAACCTCACAGGCTTGGTAGTACACATATATGGTCTTACTACCAACCTCACAGGCTTGGTAGTACACATATATGGTCTTACTACCAACCTCACAGGCTTGGTAGTACACATATATGGTCTTACTACCAACCTCACAGGCTTGGTAGTACACATATATGGTCTTACTACCAACCTCACAGGCTTGGTAGTACACATATATGGTCTTACTACCAACCTCACAGGCTTGGTAGTACACATATATGGTCTTACTATCAACCTCACAGGCTTGGTAGTACACATATATGGTCTTGCTATCAACCTCACAGGCTTGGTAGTACACATATATGGTCTTACTACCAACCTCACAGGCTTGGTAGTACACATATATGGTCTTACTACCAACCTCACAGGCTTGGTAGTACACATATATGGTCTTACTACCAACCTCACAGGCTTGGTAGTACACATATATGGTCTTACTACCAACCTCACAGGCTTGGTAGTACACATATATGGTCTTACTACCAACCTCACAGGCTTGGTAGTACACATATATGGTCTTACTATCAACCTCACAGGCTTGGTAGTACACATATATGGTCTTGCTATCAACCTCACAGGCTTGGTAGTACACATATACGGTCTTACTACCAACCTCACAGGCTTGGTAGTACACATATATGGTCTTACTACCAACCTCACAGGCTTGGTAGTACACATATATGGTCTTACTACCAACCTCACAGGCTTGGTAGTACACATATATGGTCTTACTATCAACCTCACAGGCTTGGTAGTACACATATATGGTCTTGCTATCAACCTCACAGGCTTGGTAGTACACATATATGGTCTTACTACCAACCTCACAGGCTTGGTAGTACACATATATGGTCTTACTACCAACCTCACAGGCTTGGTAGTACACATATATGGTCTTACTACCAACCTCACAGGCTTGGTAGTACACATATATGGTCTTACTACCAACCTCACAGGCTTGGTAGTACACATATATGGTCTTACTACCAACCTCACAGGCTTGGTAGTACACATATATGGTCTTACTATCAACCTCACAGGCTTGGTAGTACACATATATGGTCTTGCTATCAACCTCACAGGCTTGGTAGTACACATATATGGTCTTACTACCAACCTCACAGGCTTGGTAGTACACATATATGGTCTTACTACCAACCTCACAGGCTTGGTAGTACACATATATGGTCTTGCTATCAACCTCACAGGCTTGGTAGTACACATATATGGTCTTACTACCAACCTCACAGGCTTGGTAGTACACATATATGGTCTTACTACCAACCTCACAGGCTTGGTAGTACACATATATGGTCTTGCTATCAACCTCACAGGCTTGGTAGTACACATATATGGTCTTACTACCAACCTCACAGGCTTGGTAGTACACATATATGGTCTTACTACCAACCTCACAGGCTTGGTAGTACACATATATGGTCGTACTACCAACCTCACAGGCTTGGTAGTACACATATATGGTCTTACTACCAACCTCACAGGCTTGGTAGTACACATATATGGTCGTACTACCAACAACACAGGCTTGGTAGTACACATATATGGTCTTACTACCAACCTCACAGGCTTGGTAGTACACATATATGGTCTTACTACCAACCTCACAGGCTTGGTAGTACACATATATGGTCGTACTACCAACAACACAGGCTTGGTAGTACACATATATGGTCGTACTACCAACCTCACAGGCTTGGTAGTACACATATATGGTCTTACTACCAACCTCACAGGCTTGGTAGTACACATATATGGTCTTACTACCAACCTCACAGGCTTGGTAGTACACATATATGGTCTTACTATCAACCTCACAGGCTTGGTAGTACACATATATGGTCTTACTATCAACCTCACAGGCTTGGTAGTACACATATATGGTCTTACTACCAACCTCACAGGCTTGGTAGTACACATATATGGTCTTACTACCAACCTCACAGGCTTGGTAGTACACATATATGGTCTTACTATCAACCTCACAGGCTTGGTAGTACACATATATGGTCTTACTGTCAACCTCACAGGCTTGGTAGTACACATATATGGTCTTACTACCAACCTCACAGGCTTGGTAGTACACATATATGGTCTTACTACCAACCTCACAGGCTTGGTTGTACACATATATGGTCTTACTACCAACCTCACAGGCTTGGTAGTACACATATATGGTCTTACTACCAACCTCACAGGCTTGGTAGTACACATATATGGTCGTACTACCAACCTCACAGGCTTGGTTGTACACATATATGGTCTTACTACCAACCTCACAGGCTTGGTAGTACACATATATGGTCTTACTACCAACCTCACAGGCTTGGTAGTACACATATATGGTCTTGCTATCAACCTCACAGGCTTGGTTGTACACATATATGGTCTTACTACCAACCTCACAGGCTTGGTAGTACACATATATGGTCTTACTACCAACCTCACAGGCTTGGTAGTACACATATATGGTCTTGCTATCAACCTCACAGGCTTGGTTGTACACATATATGGTCTTACTACCAACCTCACAGGCTTGGTAGTACACATATATGGTCTTACTACCAACCTCACAGGCTTGGTAGTACACATATATGGTCTTACTACCAACCTCACAGGCTTGGTTGTACACATATATGGTCGTACTACCAACCTCACAGGCTTGGTTGTACACATATATGGTCTTACTACCAACCTCACAGGCTTGGTAGTACACATATATGGTCTTACTACCAACCTCACAGGCTTGGTAGTACACATATATGGTCTTACTACCAACCTCACAGGCTTGGTAGTACACATATATGGTCTTACTACCAACCTCACAGGCTTGGTTGTACACATATATGGTCGTACTACCAACCTCACAGGCTTGGTAGTACACATATATGGTCTTACTACCAACCTCACAGGCTTGGTAGTACACATATATGGTCGTACTACCAACCTCACAGGCTTGGTAGTACACATATATGGTCTTACTACCAACCTCACAGGCTTGGTAGTACACATATATGGTCTTACTACCAACCTCACAGGCTTGGTAGTACACATATATGGTCTTACTACCAACCTCACAGGCTTGGTAGTACACATATATGGTCTTACTACCAACCTCACAGGCTTGGTAGTACACATATATGGTCTTACTACCAACCTCACAGGCTTGGTAGTACACATATATGGTCTTACTATCAACCTCACAGGCTTGGTAGTACACATATATGGTCTTGCTATCAACCTCACAGGCTTGGTAGTACACATATATGGTCTTACTACCAACCTCACAGGCCTGGTAGTACACATATATGGTCTTACTACCAACCTCACAGGCTTGGTAGTACACATATATGGTCTTACTACCAACCTCACAGGCTTGGTAGTACACATATATGGTCTTACTACCAACCTCACAGGCTTGGTAGTACACATATATGGTCTTACTACCAACCTCACAGGCTTGGTAGTACACATATATGGTCTTACTATCAACCTCACAGGCTTGGTAGTACACATATATGGTCTTGCTATCAACCTCACAGGCTTGGTAGTACACATATATGGTCTTACTACCAACCTCACAGGCTTGGTAGTACACATATATGGTCTTACTACCAACCTCACAGGCTTGGTAGTACACATATATGGTCTTACTACCAACCTCACAGGCTTGGTAGTACACATATATGGTCTTACTACCAACCTCACAGGCTTGGTAGTACACATATATGGTCTTACTACCAACCTCACAGGCTTGGTAGTACACATATATGGTCTTACTATCAACCTCACAGGCTTGGTAGTACACATATATGGTCTTGCTATCAACCTCACAGGCTTGGTAGTACACATATATGGTCTTACTACCAACCTCACAGGCTTGGTAGTACACATATATGGTCTTACTACCAACCTCACAGGCTTGGTAGTACACATATATGGTCTTGCTATCAACCTCACAGGCTTGGTAGTACACATATATGGTCTTACTACCAACCTCACAGGCTTGGTAGTACACATATATGGTCTTACTACCAACCTCACAGGCTTGGTAGTACACATATATGGTCTTGCTATCAACCTCACAGGCTTGGTAGTACACATATATGGTCTTACTACCAACCTCACAGGCTTGGTAGTACACATATATGGTCTTACTACCAACCTCACAGGCTTGGTAGTACACATATATGGTCGTACTACCAACCTCACAGGCTTGGTAGTACACATATATGGTCTTACTACCAACCTCACAGGCTTGGTAGTACACATATATGGTCTTACTACCAACCTCACAGGCTTGGTAGTACACATATATGGTCTTACTACCAACCTCACAGGCTTGGTAGTACACATATATGGTCTTACTACCAACCTCACAGGCTTGGTAGTACACATATATGGTCTTACTACCAACCTCACAGGCTTGGTAGTACACATATATGGTCTTACTATCAACCTCACAGGCTTGGTAGTACACATATATGGTCTTACTACCAACCTCACAGGCTTGGTAGTACACATATATGGTCTTACTACCAACCTCACAGGCTTGGTAGTACACATATATGGTCTTGCTATCAACCTCACAGGCTTGGTAGTACACATATATGGTCTTACTACCAACCTCACAGGCTTGGTAGTACACATATATGGTCTTACTACCAACCTCACAGGCTTGGTAGTACACATACATGTATATAGCTGTACTCACATGTACAGCAGCAGGAAATACAAACGAAAATATAGAGGAAGAAAATAAAAATTCAGACTACCACTTATGGTCTCCACTTCTGGAATACGTAATGAATTAGGTGAGTGAGTCGACCCATTATGAAGACCAGAGACTGACCTCTAAGTGGCCGGGTTTGTTAGATCAGATCTTACACTGAAGCTGACACTGGTCACACACTGAAGCTGACACTGGTCACACACTGAAGCTGACACTGGTCACACACTGAAGCTGACACTGGTCACACACTGAAGCTGACACTGGTAACACACTGAAGCTGACACTGGTCACACACTGAAGCTGACACTGGTCACACACTGAAGCTGACACTGGTCACACACTGAAGCTGACACTGGTCACACACTGAAGCTGACACTGGTCACACACTGAAGCTGACACTGGTCACACACTGAAGCTGACACTGGTCACACACTGAAGCTGACACTGGTCACACACTGAAGCTGACACTGGTCACACACTGAAGCTGACACTGGTCACACACTGAAGCTGACACTGGTCACACACTGAAGCTGACACTGGTCACACACTGAAGCTGACACTGGTCACACACTGAAGCTGACACTGGTCACACACTGAAGCTGACACTGGTCACACACTGAAGCTGACACTAGTCACACACTGAAGCTGACACTGGTCACACACTGAAGCTGACACTGGTCATACACTGAAGCTGACACTGGTCACACACTGAAGCTGACACTGGTCACACACTCAAGCTGACACTGGTCACACACTATAATTTATACCTGTACTACACTATATCAAGTTGTAGGTAATGAAACTTGATGAATACTATTTTTCAGTCTTAGGTTGGTGAGTGTACTACACTATATAAGTGGTGGTGGTGGTAGGTGTACTACACTATATAAGTGGTGGTGGTGGTAGGTGTACTACACTAAATCAAGTGGTGGTGGTAAGTGTACTACACTATATCAAGTGGTGGTGGTAAGTGTACTACACTATATCAAGTGGTGGTGGTAAGTGTACTACACTATATCAAGTGGTGGTGGTAAGTGGGCTACACTAGATCAAGTGGTGGTGGTAAGTGTACTACACTATATCAAGTGGTGAAGGAGGTAAGTGGGCTACACTAGATCAAGTGGTGGTGGTAAGTGTGCTACACTAGATCAAGTGGTGGTGGTAAGTGTACTACACTATATCAAGTGGTGAAGGAGGTAAGTGGGCTACACTAGATCAAGTGGTGGTGGTAAGTGTACTACACTATATCAAGTGGTGATGGAGGTACGTGGGCTACACTAGATCAAGTGGTGGTGGTAAGTGGACTACACTAGATCAAGTGGTGGTGGTAAGTGGACTACACCAGATCAAGTGGTGGTGGAGACAAATACTGTACACAAGATCAGACATGTTGAGTCCCTGGAAACCAGAAAAATAAGAGTTATGAAGCTGGTCCAGGAGCTATGAATCAACCCTTGTGAATACAACTATTTTAAGTAACTAGATGGCAGTTTCTTCGCCATTACTATAGTTGAGAACACCAGTATTGTTCATAACAGTGTTCAGCACAACACTTAATATTAAGGGGTACATTGGTGCTGTTCGTGAATGTGTTCACTCACCACAGTGAACATTAATGTTCCTTTGTGTGTTTATTCATCATAGTCAATATTAATGTTCTTCTTGTCTGTGTTTATTCATCTTTGTGAACATTAACGTTGTTCTTATCTTTGTTCATAAACTGTAGTGAGCATTAATGTTGTTCTTATATGTGTGTGTTCACTCACTATAGTGAATTAAACATACGAGCAACTTCTGGGTATCTTTAATTGTAAACGTTACGCCATCCAGTGGCTTTATCCTACCTGGAGTGTAGCATGGTGAACCATCACTCTACCTGGAGTGTAGCATGGTGAACCATCACTCTACCTGGAGTGTAGCATGGTGATGTAGCATGGTGAACCATCACTCTACCTGGGATGTAGCATGGTGAACCATCACACTACCTGGAGTGTAGCATGGTGAACCATCACTCTACCTGGAGTGTAGCATGGTGAACCATCACTCTACCTGGAGTGTAGCATGGTGAACCATCACTCTACCTGGAGTGTAGCATGGTGAACCATCACTCTACCTGGGGTGTAGCATGGTGAACCATCACACTACCTGGAGTGTAGCATGGTGAACCATCACTCTACCTGGGGTGTAGCATGGTGAACCATCACTCTACCTGGGGTGTAGCATGGTGAACCATCACTCTACCTGGGGTGTAGCATGGTGAACCATCACACTACCTGGGGTGTAGCATGGTGAACCATCACACTACCTGGAGTGTAGCATGGTGAACCATCACTCTACCTGGAGTGTAGCATGGTGAACCATCACACTACCTGGAGTGTAGCATGGTGAACCATCACACTACCTGGAGTGTAGCATGGTGAACCATCACTCTACCTGGGGTGTAGCATGGTGAACCATCACTCTACCTGGGGTGTAGCATGGTGAACCATCACTCTACCTGGAGTGTAGCATGGTGAACCATCACACTACCTGGGGTGTAGCATGGTGAACCATCACTCTACCTGGGGTGTAGCATGGTGAACCATCACTCTACCTGGGGTGTAGCATGGTGAACCATCACTCTACCTGGGGTGTAGCATGGTGAACCATCACTCTACCTGGGGTGTAGCATGGTGAACCATCACTCTACCTGGGGTGTAGCATGGTGAACCATCACTCTACCTGGGGTGTAGCATGGTGAACCATCACTCTACCTGGGGTGTAGCATGGTGAACCATCACTCTACCTGGAGTGTAGCATGGTGAACCATCACTCTACCTGGAGTGTAGCATGGTGAACCATCACACTACCTGGGGTGTAGCATGGTGAACCATCACACTACCTGAACCATCACACTACCTGGAGTGTAGCATGGTGAACCATCACACTACCTGGGGTGTAGCATGGTGAACCATCACACTACCTGGGGTGTAGCATGGTGAACCATCACACTACCTGGGGTGTAGCATGGTGAACCATCACACTACCTGGGGTGTAGCATGGTGAACCATCACACTACCTGGGGTGTAGCATGGTGAACCATCACACTACCTGGGGTGTAGCATGGTGAACCATCACACTACCTGGAGTGTAGCATGGTGAACCATCACACTACCTGGGGTGTAGCATGGTGAACCATCACACTACCTGGGGTGTAGCATGGTGAACCATCACACTACCTGGGGTGTAGCATGGTGAACCATCACTCTACCTGGGGTGTAGCATGGTGAACCATCACACTACCTGGGGTGTAGCATGGTGAACCATCACTCTACCTGGGGTGTAGCATGGTGAACCATCACACTACCTGGGGTGTAGCATGGTGAATCATCTACCTGGGGTGTAGCATGGTGAACCATCACACTACCTGGGGTGTAGCATGGTGAACCATCACACTACCTGGGGTGTAGCATGGTGAACCATCACACTACCTGGAGTGCAGCATGGTGAACCATCACACTACCTGGGATGTAGCATGGTGAACCATCACACTACCTGGAGTGCAGCATGGTGAACCATCACTCTACCTGGGGTGTAGCACACTACCTGGCGTGTAGCATGGTGAACCATCACACTACCTGGAGTGTAGCATGGTGAACCATCACACTACCTGGAGTGTAGCATGGTGAACCATCACACTACCTGGAGTGTAGCATGGTGAACCATCACACTACCTGGAGTGTAGCATGGTGAACCATCACACTACCTGGAGTGTAGCATGGTGAACCATCACTCTACCTGGGGTGTAGCATGGTGAACCATCACACTACCTGGGATGTAGCATGGTGAACCATCACACTACCTGGGGTGTAGCATGGTGAACCATCACACTACCTGGGGTGTAGCATGGTGAACCATCACACTACCTGGAGTGTAGCATGGTGAACCATCACACTACCTGGGGTGTAGCATGGTGAACCATCACACTACCTGGGGTGTAGCATGGTGAACCATCACACTACCTGGGGTGTAGCATGGTGAACCATCACACTACCTGGGGTGTAGCATGGTGAACCATCACACTACCTGGGGTGTAGCATGGTGAACCATCACACTACCTGGG
This sequence comes from Cherax quadricarinatus, assembly GCF_038502225.1. Lineage (NCBI taxonomy): Eukaryota > Metazoa > Arthropoda > Malacostraca > Decapoda > Parastacidae > Cherax > Cherax quadricarinatus. The sequence continues at coordinate 160,329 of NW_027195398.1, forward strand.
GTGTAGCATGGTGAACCATCACACTACCTGGAGTGTAGCATGGTGAACCATCACACTACCTGGGGTGTAGCATGGTGAACCATCACACTACCTGGGGTGTAGCATGGTGAACCATCACACTACCTGGGGTGTAGCATGGTGAACCATCACACTACCTGGGGTGTAGCATGGTGAACCATCACACTACCTGGAGTGTAGCATGGTGAACCATCACACTACCTGGAGTGTAGCATGGTGAACCATCACTCTACCTGGAGTGTAGCATGGTGAACCATCACACTACCTGGGGTGTAGCATGGTGAACCATCACTCTACCTGGGGTGTAGCATGGTGAACCATCACACTACCTGGGGTGTAGCATGGTGAACCATCACACTACCTGGAGTGTAGCATGGTGAACCATCACTCTACCTGGGGTGTAGCATGGTGAACCATCACACTACCTGGGGTGTAGCATGGTGAACCATCACACTACCTGGGGTGTAGCATGGTGAACCATCACTCTACCTGGGGTGTAGCATGGTGAACCATCACACTACCTGGGGTGTAGCATGGTGAACCATCACTCTACCTGGGGTGTAGCATGGTGAACCATCACACTACCTGGGGTGTAGCATGGTGAACCATCACTCTACCTGGGGTGTAGCATGGTGAACCATCACACTACCTGGGGTGTAGCATGGTGAACCATCACTCTACCTGGGGTGTAGCATGGTGAACCATCACACTACCTGGGGTGTAGCATGGTGAACCATCACTCTACCTGAACCATCACTCTACCTGGGATGTAGCATGGTGAACCATCACACTACCTGGAGTGTAGCATGGTGAACCATCACTCTACCTGGGGTGTAGCATGGTGAACCATCACACTACCTGGAGTGTAGCATGGTGAACCATCACACTACCTGGAGTGTAGCATGGTGAACCATCACACTACCTGGAGTGTAGCATGGTGAACCATCACACTACCTGGGGTGTAGCATGGTGAACCATCACACTACCTGGGGTGTAGCATGGTGAACCATCACACTACCTGGGGTGTAGCATGGTGAACCATCACACTACCTGGGGTGTAGCATGGTGAACCATCACACTACCTGGGGTGTAGCATGGTGAACCATCACACTACCTGGGGTGTAGCATGGTGAACCATCACACTACCTGGGGTGTAGCATGGTGAACCATCACACTACCTGGGGTGTAGCATGGTGAACCATCACACTACCTGGGGTGTAGCATGGTGAACCATCACACTACCTGGGGTGTAGCATGGTGAACCATCACACTACCTGGGGTGTAGCATGGTGAACCATCACACTACCTGGGGTGTAGCATGGTGAACCATCACACTACCTGGGGTGTAGCATGGTGAACCATCACACTACCTGGGGTGTAGCATGGTGAACCATCACACTACCTGGGGTGTAGCATGGTGAACCATCACACTACCTGGGGTGTAGCATGGTGAACCATCACACTACCTGGGGTGTAGCATGGTGAACCATCACACTACCTGGGGTGTAGCATGGTGAACCATCACACTACCTGGGGTGTAGCATGGTGAACCATCACACTACCTGGGGTGTAGCATGGTGAACCATCACACTACCTGGGGTGTAGCATGGTGAACCATCACACTACCTGGGGTGTAGCATGGTGAACCATCACACTACCTGGGGTGTAGCATGGTGAACCATCACACTACCTGGGGTGTAGCATGGTGAACCATCACACTACCTGGGGTGTAGCATGGTGAACCATCACACTACCTGGGGTGTAGCATGGTGAACCATCACACTACCTGGGGTGTAGCATGGTGAACCATCACACTACCTGGAGTGTAGCATGGTGAACCATCACACTACCTGGGGTGTAGCATGGTGAACCATCACACTACCTGGGGTGTAGCATGGTGAACCATCACACTACCTGGGGTGTAGCATGGTGAACCATCACACTACCTGGGGTGTAGCATGGTGAACCATCACACTACCTGGGGTGTAGCATGGTGAACCATCACACTACCTGGGGTGTAGCATGGTGAACCATCACACTACCTGGGGTGTAGCATGGTGAACCATCACACTACCTGGGGTGTAGCATGGTGAACCATCACACTACCTGGGGTGTAGCATGGTGAACCATCACACTACCTGGGGTGTAGCATGGTGAACCATCACACTACCTGGGGTGTAGCATGGTGAACCATCACACTACCTGGGGTGTAGCATGGTGAACCATCACACTACCTGGGAGTGTAGCATGGTGAACCATCACACTACCTGGGGTGTAGCATGGTGAACCATCACACTACCTGGGGTGTAGCATGGTGAACCATCACACTACCTGGGGTGTAGCATGGTGAACCATCACACTACCTGGGGTGTAGCATGGTGAACCATCACACTACCTGGGGTGTAGCATGGTGAACCATCACACTACCTGGGGTGTAGCATGGTGAACCATCACACTACCTGGGGTGTAGCATGGTGAACCATCACACTACCTGGGGTGTAGCATAGCATGGTGAACCATCACACTACCTGGGGTGTAGCATCGTGAACTATCACACTACCTGGGGTGTAGCATGGTGAACCATCACACTACCTGGGGTGTAGCATGGTGAACCATCACACTACCTGGGGTGTAGCATGGTGAACCATCACACTGGCTGGGGTGTAGCATGGTGAACCATCACACTACCTGGGGTGTAGCATGGTGAACCATCACACTACCTGGGGTGTAGCATGGTGAACCATCACACTACCTGGGGTGTAGCATGGTGAACCATCACACTACCTGGGGTGTAGCATGGTGAACCATCACACTACCTGGGGTGTAGCATGGTGAACCATCACACTACCTGGGGTGTAGCATGGTGAACCATCACACTACCTGGAGTGTAGCATGGTGAACCATCACACTACCTGGAGTGTAGCATGGTGAACCATCACACTACCTGGAGTGTAGCATGGTGAACCATCACACTACCTGGAGTGTAGCATGGTGAACCATCACACTACCTGGAGTGTAGCATGGTGAACCATCACACTACCTGGGGTGTAGCATGGTGAACCATCACACTACCTGGGGTGTAGCATGGTGAACCATCACACTACCTGGGGTGTAGCATGGTGAACCATCACACTACCTGGGGTGTAGCATGGTGAACCATCACACTACCTGGGGTGTAGCATGGTGAACCATCACACTACCTGGAGTGTAGCATGGTGAACCATCACACTACCTGGGGTGTAGCATGGTGAACCATCACACTACCTGGGGTGTAGCATGGTGAACCATCACACTACCTGGGGTGTAGCATGGTGAACCATCACACTACCTGGGGTGTAGCATGGTGAACCATCACACTACCTGGGGTGTAGCATGGTGAACCATCACACTACCTGGGGTGTAGCATGGTGAACCATCACACTACCTGGGGTGTAGCATGGTGAACCATCACACTACCTGGGGTGTAGCATGGTGAACCATCACACTACCTGGGGTGTAGCATGGTGAACCATCACACTACCTGGGGTGTAGCATGGTGAACCATCACACTACCTGGGGTGTAGCATGGTGAACCATCACACTACCTGGGGTGTAGCATGGTGAACCATCACACTACCTGGGGTGTAGCATGGTGAACCATCACACTACCTGGGGTGTAGCATGGTGAACCATCACACTACCTGGGGTGTAGCATGGTGAACCATCACACTACCTGGGGTGTAGCATGGTGAACCATCACACTACCTGGGGTGTAGCATGGTGAACCATCACACTACCTGGGGTGTAGCATGGTGAACCATCACACTACCTGGGGTGTAGCATGGTGAACCATCACACTACCTGGGGTGTAGCATGGTGAACCATCACACTACCTGGGGTGTAGCATGGTGAACCATCACACTACCTGGGGTGTAGCATGGTGAACCATCACACTACCTGGGGTGTAGCATGGTGAACCATCACACTACCTGGGGTGTAGCATGGTGAACCATCACACTACCTGGGGTGTAGCATGGTGAACCATCACACTACCTGGAGTGTAGCATGGTGAACCATCACACTACCTGGGGTGTAGCATGGTGAACCATCACACTACCTGGGGTGTAGCATGGTGAACCATCACACTACCTGGGGTGTAGCATGGTGAACCATCACACTACCTGGGGTGTAGCATGGTGAACCTTCACACTACCTGGGGTGTAGCATGGTGAACCATCACACTACCTGGGGTGTAGCATGGTGAACCATCACACTACCTGGGGTGTAGCATGGTGAACCATCACACTACCTGGGGTGTAGCATGGTGAACCATCACACTACCTGGGGTGTAGCATGGTGAACCATCACACTACCTGGGGTGTAGCATGGTGAACCATCACACTACCTGGGGTGTAGCATGGTGAACCATCACACTACCTGGGGTGTAGCATGGTGAACCATCACACTACCTGGGGTGTAGCATGGTGAACCATCACACTACCTGGGGTGTAGCATGGTGAACCATCACACTACCTGGGGTGTAGCATGGTGAACCATCACACTACCTGGGGTGTAGCATGGTGAACCATCACACTACCTGGGGTGTAGCATGGTGAACCATCACACTACCTGGGGTGTAGCATGGTGAACCATCACACTACCTGGGGTGTAGCATGGTGAACCATCACACTACCTGGGGTGTAGCATGGTGAACCATCACACTACCTGGGGTGTAGCATGGTGAACCATCACACTACCTGGGGTGTCGCATGGTGAACCATCACACTACCTGGGGTGTAGCATGGTGAACCATCACACTACCTGGGGTGTAGCATGGTGAACCATCACACTACCTGGGGTGTAGCATGGTGAACCATCACACTACCTGGGGTGTAGCATGGTGAACCATCACACTACCTGGGGTGTAGCATGGTGAACCATCACACTACCTGGGGTGTAGCATGGTGAACCATCACACTACCTGGGGTGTAGCATGGTGAACCATCACACTACCTGGGGTGTAGCATCGTGAACTATCACACTACCTGGGGTGTAGCATGGTGAACCATCACACTACCTGGGGTGTAGCATGGTGAACCATCACACTACCTGGGGTGTAGCATCGTGAACCATCACACTACCTGGGGTGTAGCATGGTGAACCATCACACTACCTGGGGTGTAGCATGGTGAACCATCACACTACCTGGGGTGTAGCATGGTGAACCATCACACTACCTGGGGTGTAGCATGGTGAACCATCACACTACCTGGGGTGTAGCATGGTGAACCATCACACTACCTGGGGTGTAGCATGGTGAACCATCACACTACCTGGGGTGTAGCATGGTGAACCATCACACTACCTGGGGTGTAGCATGGTGAACCATCACACTACCTGGGGTGTAGCATGGTGAACCATCACACTACCTGGGGTGTAGCATGGTGAACCATCACACTACCTGGTGTGTAGCATGGTGAACCATCACACTACCCTACCTTGGGTGTAGCATGGTGAACCATCACACTACCTGGGGTGTAGCATGGTGAACCATCACACTACCTGGGGTGTAGCATGGTGAACCATCACACTACCTGGGGTGTAGCATGGTGAACCATCACACTACCTGGGTGTAGCATGGTGAACCATCACACTACCTGGGGTGTAGCATGGTGAACCATCACACTACCTGGGGTGTAGCATGGTGAACCATCACACTACCTGGGTGTGTAGCATGGTGAACCATCACACTACCTGGGGTGTAGCATGGTGAACCATCACACTACCTGGGGTGTAGCATGGTGAACCATCACACTACCTGGGGTGTAGCATGGTGAACCATCACACTACCTGGGGTGTAGCATGGTGAACCATCACACTACCTGGGGTGTAGCATGGTGAACCATCACACTACCTGGGGTGTAGCATGGTGAACCATCACACTACCTGGGGTGTAGCATGGTGAACCATCACACTACCTGGGGTGTAGCATGGTGAACCATCACACTACCTGGGGTGTAGCATGGTGAACCATCACACTACCTGGGGTGTAGCATGGTGAACCATCACACTACCTGGGGTGTAGCATGGTGAACCATCACACTACCTGGGGTGTAGCATAGTGAACCATCACACTACCTGGGGTGTAGCATGGTGAACCATCACACTACCTGGGGTGTAGCATGGTGAACCATCACACTACCTGGGGTGTAGCATGGTGAACCATCACACTACCTGGGGTGTAGCATGGTGAACCATCACACTACCTGGGGTGTAGCATGGTGAACCATCACACTACCTGGGGTGTAGCATGGTGAACCATCACACTACCTGGGGTGTAGCATGGTGAACCATCACACTACCTGGGGTGTAGCATGGTGAACCATCACACTACCTGGGGTGTAGCATGGTGAACCATCACACTACCTGGGGTGTAGCATGGTGAACCATCACACTACCTGGGGTGTAGCATGGTGAACCATCACACTACCTGGGGTGTAGCATGGTGAACCATCACACTACCTGGAGTGTAGCATGGTGAACCATCACACTACCTGGAGTGTAGCATGGTGAACCATCACACTACCTGGAGTGTAGCATGGTGAACCATCACACTACCTGGAGTGTAGCATGGTGAACCATCACACTACCTGGGGTGTAGCATGGTGAACCATCACACTACCTGGGGTGTAGCATGGTGAACCATCACACTACCTGGGGTGTAGCATGGTGAACCATCACACTACCTGGGGTGTAGCATGGTGAACCATCACACTACCTGGGGTGTAGCATGGTGAACCATCACACTACCTGGGGTGTAGCATGGTGAACCATCACACTACCTGGGGTGTAGCATGGTGAACCATCACACTACCTGGGGTGTAGCATGGTGAACCATCACACTTCCTGGGGTGTAGCATGGTGAACCATCACACTACCTGGGGTGTAGCATGGTGAACCATCACACTACCTGGGGTGTAGCATGGTGAACCATCACACTACCTGGGGTGTAGCATGGTGAACCATCACACTACCTGGGGTGTAGCATGGTGAACCATCACACTACCTGGGGTGTAGCATGGTGAACCATCACTCTACCTGGAGTGTAGCATGGTGAACCATCACACTACCTGGGGTGTAGCATGGTGAACCATCACACTACCTGGAGTGTAGGATGATGAACCATCACACTACCTGGGGTGTAGCATGGTGTACCATCACACTACCTGGGGTGTAGCATAGTGAACCATCACACTACCTGGGGTGTAGCATGGTGAACCATCACACTACCTGGGGTGTAGCATGGTGAACCATCACACTACCTGGGGTGTAGCATGGTGAACCATCACACTACCTGGGGTGTAGCATGGTGAACCATCACACTACCTGGAGTGTAGCATGGTGAACCATCACTCTACCTGGAGTGTAGCATGGTGAACCATCACACTACCTGGAGTGTAGCATGGTGAACCATCACACTACCTGGAGTGCAGCATGGTGAACCATCACTCTACCTGGGATGTAGCATGGTGAACCATCACACTACCTGGAGTGTAGCATAGTGAACCATCACACTACCTGGGGTGTAGCATGGTGAACCATCACTCTACCTGGGGTGTAGCATGGTGAACCATCACACTACCTGGGGTGTAGCATGGTGAACCATCACACTACCTGGAGTGTAGCATGGTGAACCATCACACTACCTGGGGTGTAGCATGGTGAACCATCACTCTACCTGGGGTGTAGCATGGTGAACCATCACACTACCTGGAGTGTAGCATGGTGAACCATCACTCTACCTGGGAACCATCACACTGCCTGGGGTGTAGCATGGTGAACCATCACACTACCTGGAGTGTAGCATGGTGAACCATCACACTACCTGGAGTGTAGCATGGTGAACCATCACACTACCTGGGGTGTAGCATGGTGAACCATCACTCTACCTGGGTGTAGCATGGTGAACCATCACACTACCTGGAGTGTAGCATGGTGAACCATCACTCTACCTGGGGTGTAGCATGGTGAACCATCACACTACCTGGGGTGTAGCATGGTGAACCATCACACTACCTGGGGTGTAGCATGGTGAACCATCACACTACCTGGGGTGTAGCATGGTGAACCATCACACTACCTGGGGTGTAGCATGGTGAACCATCACACTACCTGGAGTGTAGCATGGTGAACCATCACACTACCTGGGATGTAGCATGGTGAACCATCACACTACCTGGGATGTAGCATAGTGAACAATCACACTACCTGGGGTGTAGCATGGTGAACCATCACACTACCTGGGGTGTAGCATGGTGAACCATCACACTACCTGGGGTGTAGCATAGTGAACCATCACACTACCTGGGGTGTAGCATGGTGAACCATCACACTACCTGGGGTGTAGCATGGTGAACCATCACACTACCTGGGGTGTAGCATGGTGAACCATCACACTACCTGGGGTGTAGCATGGTGAACCATCACACTACCTGGGGTGTAGCATGGTGAACCATCACACTACCTGGGGTGTAGCATGGTGAACCATCACACTACCTGGGGTGTAGCATGGTGAACCATCACACTACCTGGGGTGTAGCATGGTGAACCATCACACTACCTGGGGTGTAGCATGGTGAACCATCACACTACCTGGGGTGTAGCATGGTGAACCATCACACTACCTGGGGTGTAGCATGGTGAACCATCACACTACCTGGGGTGTAGCATGGTGAACCATCACACTACCTGGGGTGTAGCATGGTGAACCATCACACTACCTGGGGTGTAGCATGGTGAACCATCACACTACCTGGGGTGTAGCATGGTGAACCATCACACTACCTGGGGTGTAGCATGGTGAACCATCACACTACCTGGGGTGTAGCATGGTGAACCATCACACTACCTGGGGTGTAGCATGGTGAACCATCACACTACCTGGGGTGTAGCATGGTGAACCATCACACTACCTGGGGTGTAGCATGGTGAACCATCACACTACCTGGGGTGTAGCATGGTGAACCATCACACTACCTGGGGTGTAGCATGGTGAACCATCACACTACCTGGGGTGTAGCATGGTGAACCATCACACTACCTGGGGTGTAGCATGGTGAACCATCACACTACCTGGGGTGTAGCATGGTGAACCATCACACTACCTGGGGTGTAGCATGGTGAACCATCACACTACCTGGGGTGTAGCATGGTGAACCATCACACTACCTGGGGTGTAGCATGGTGAACCATCACACTACCTGGGGTGTAGCATGGTGAACCATCACACTACCTGGAGTGTAGCATGGTGAACCATCACACTACCTGGGGTGTAGCATGGTGAACCATCACACTACCTGGGGTGTAGCATGGTGAACCATCACACTACCTGGAGTGTAGCATGGTGAACCATCACACTACCTGGGGTGTAGCATGGTGAACCATCACACTACCTGGGGTGTAGCATGGTGAACCATCACACTACCTGGGGTGTAGCATGGTGAACCATCACACTACCTGGGATGTAGCATGGTGAACCATCACACTACCTGGGGTGTAGCATGGTGAACCATCACACTACCTGGGGTGTAGCATGGTGAACCATCACACTACCTGGGGTGTAGCATGGTGAACAATCACACTACCTGGGGTGTAGCATGGTGAACCATCACACTACCTGGGGTGTAGCATGGTGAACCATCACACTACCTGGGGTGTAGCATGGTGAACCATCACACTACCTGGGGTGTAGCATGGTGAACCATCACACTACCTGGGTGTAGCATGGTGTAGCATGGTGAACCATCACACTACCTGGGGTGTAGCATGGTGAACCATCACACTACCTGGGGTGTAGCATAGTGAACCATCACACTACCTGGGGTGTAGCATGGTGAACCATCACACTACCTGGGGTGTAGCATGGTGAACCATCACACTACCTGGGGTGTAGCATGGTGAACCATCACACTACCTGGGGTGTAGCATGGTGAACCATCACACTACCTGGGGTGTAGCATGGTGAACCATCACACTACCTGGGGTGTAGCATGGTGAACCATCACACTACCTGGGATGTAGCATGGTGAACCATCACACTACCTGGGGTGTAGCATGGTGAACCATCACACTACCTGGGGTGTAGCATGGTGAACCATCACACTACCTGGGGTGTAGCATGGTGAACCATCACTCTACCTGGCGTGTAGCATGGTGAACCATCACACTACCTGGAGTGTAGCATGGTGAACCATCACACTACCTGGAGTGTAGCATGGTGAACCATCACACTACCTGGAGTGTAGCATGGTGAACCATCACACTACCTGGAGTGTAGCATGGTGAACCATCACACTACCTGGGGTGTAGCATGGTGAACCATCACACTACCTGGGGTGTAGCATGGTGAACCATCACACTACCTGGGGTGTAGCATGGTGAACCATCACACTACCTGGGGTGTAGCATGGTGAACCATCACACTACCTGGGGTGTAGCATGGTGAACCATCACACTACCTGGGGTGTAGCATGGTGAACCATCACACCACCTGGGGTGTAGCATGGTGAACCATCACACTACCTGGGGTGTAGCATGGTGAACCATCACACTACCTGGGGTGTAGCATGGTGAACCATCACACTACCTGGGGTGTAGCATGGTGAACCATCACACTACCTGGGGTGTAGCATGGTGAACCATCACACTACCTGGGGTGTAGCATGGTGAACCATCACACTACCTGGGGTGTAGCATGGTGAACCATCACACTACCTGGGGTGTAGCATGGTGAACCATCACACTACCTGGGGTGTAGCATGGTGAACCATCACACTACCTGGGGTGTAGCATGGTGAACCATCACACTACCTGGGGTGTAGCATGGTGAACCATCACACTACCTGGGGTGTAGCATGGTGAACCATCACACTACCTGGGGTGTAGCATGGTGAACCATCACACTACCTGGGGTGTAGCATGGTGAACCATCACACTACCTGGGGTGTAGCATGGTGAACCATCACACTACCTGGGGTGTAGCATGGTGAACCATCACACTACCTGGGGTGTAGCATGGTGAACCATCACACTACCTGGGGTGTAGCATGGTGAACCATCACACTACCTGGAGTGTAGCATGGTGAACCATCACACTACCTGGGGTGTAGCATGGTGAACCATCACACTACCTGGGGTGTAGCATGGTGAACCATCACACTACCTGGGGTGTAGCATGGTGAACCATCACACTACCTGGGGTGTAGCATGGTGAACCATCACACTACCTGGGGTGTAGCATGGTGAACCATCACACTACCTGGGGTGTAGCATGGTGAACCATCACACTACCTGGGGTGTAGCATGGTGAACCATCACACTACCTGGGGTGTAGCATGGTGAACCATCACACTACCTGGGGTGTAGCATGGTGAACCATCACACTACCAGGGGTGTCGCCTGGTGAACCATCACACTACCTGGGTGTAGCATGGTGAACCATCACACTACCTGGGGTGTAGCATGGTGAACCATCACACTACCTGGGGTGTAGCATGGTGAACCATCACACTACCTGGGGTGTAGCATAGTGAACCATCACACTACCTGGGGTGTAGCATGGTGAACCATCACACTACCTGGGGTGTAGCATGGTGAACCATCACACTACCTGGGGTGTAGCATGGTGAACCATCACACTACCTGGGGTGTAGCATGGTGAACCATCACACTACCTGGGGTGTAGCATGGTGAACCATCACACTACCTGGAGTGTAGCATGGTGAACCATCACACTACCTGGGGTGTAGCATAGTGAACCATCACACTACCTGGGGTGTAGCATGGTGAACCATCACACTACCTGGAGTGTAGCATGGTGAACCATCACACTACCTGGGGTGTAGCATGGTGAACCATCACACTACCTGGGGTGTAGCATAGTGAACCATCACACTACCTGGGGTGTAGCATGGTGAACCATCACACTACCTGGGGTGTAGCATGGTGAACCATCACACTACCTGGGGTGTAGCATGGTGAACCATCACACTACCTGGGGTGTAGCATGGTGAACCATCACACTACCTGGGGTGTAGCATGGTGAACCATCACACTACCTGGGGTGTAGCATGGTGAACCATCACACTACCTGGGGTGTAGCATGGTGAACCATCACACTACCTGGGGTGTAGCATGGTGAACCATCACACTACCTGGGGTGTAGCATGGTGAACCATCACACTACCTGGGGTGTAGCATGGTGAACCATCACACTACCTGGGGTGTAGCATGGTGAACCATCACACTACCTGGGGTGTAGCATGGTGAACCATCACACTACCTGGGGTGTAGCATGGTGAACCATCACACTACCTGGGGTGTAGCATGGTGAACCATCACACTACCTGGGGTGTAGCATGGTGAACCATCACACTACCTGGGGTGTAGCATGGTGAACCATCACACTACCTGGGGTGTAGCATGGTGAACCATCACACTACCTGGGGTGTAGCATGGTGAACCATCACACTACCTGGGGTGTAGCATGGTGAACCATCACACTACCTGGGGTGTAGCATGGTGAACCATCACACTACCTGGGGTGTAGCATGGTGAACCATCACACTACCTGGGGTGTAGCATGGTGAACCATCACACTACCTGGGGTGTAGCATGGTGAACCATCACACTACCTGGGGTGTAGCATGGTGAACCATCACACTACCTGGGGTGTAGCATGGTGAACCATCACACTACCTGGGGTGTAGCATGGTGAACCATCACACTACCTGGGGTGTAGCATGGTGAACCATCACACTACCTGGGGTGTAGCATGGTGAACCATCACTCTACCTGGAGTGTAGCATGGTGAACCATCACACTACCTGGCGTGTAGCATTGTGAACCATCACACTACCTGGAGTGTAGCATGGTAAACCATCACACTACCTGGATGTAGCATGGTGAACCATCACTCTACCTGGGGTGTAGCGTGGTGAACAATCACACTACCTGGGGTGTAGCATAGTGAACCATCACACTACCTGGGGTGTAGCATGGTGAACCATCACACTACCTGGGGTGTAGCATGGTGAACCATCACACTACCTGGGGTGTAGCATGGTGAACCATCACACTACCTGGGGTGTAGCATGGTGAACCATCACACTACCTGGAGTGTAGCATGGTGAACCATCACACTACCTGGGGTGTAGCATGGTGAACCATCACACTACCTGGGGTGTAGCATGGTGAACCATCACACTACCTGGGTGTAGCATGGTGAACCATCACACTACCTGGGGTGTAGCATGGTGAACCATCACACTACCTGGGGTGTAGCATGGTGAACCATCACACTACCTGGGGTGTAGCATGGTGAACCATCACACTACCTGGGGTGTAGCATGGTGAACCATCACACTACCTGGGGTGTAGCATGGTGAACCATCACACTACCTGGAGTGTAGCATGGTGAACCATCACACTACCTGGAGTGTAGCATGGTGAACCATCACACTACCTGGGGTGTAGCATGGTGAACCATCACACTACCTGGGGTGTAGCATGGTGAACCATCACACTACCTGGGGTGTAGCATGGTGAACCATCACACTACCTGGGGTGTAGCATGGTGAACCATCACACTACCTGGGGTGTAGCATGGTGAACCATCACACTACCTGGGGTGTAGCATGGTGAACCATCACACTACCTGGGGTGTAGCATGGTGAACCATCACACTACCTGGGGTGTAGCATGGTGAACCATCACACTACCTGGGGTGTAGCATGGTGAACCATCACACTACCTGGGGTGTAGCATGGTGAACCATCACACTACCTGGGGTGTAGCATGGTGAACCATCACACTACCTGGGGTGTAGCATGGTGAACCATCACACTACCTGGGGTGTAGCATGGTGAACCATCACACTACCTGGGGTGTAGCATGGTGAACCATCACACTACCTGGGGTGTAGCATGGTGAACCATCACACTACCTGGGAGTGTAGCATGGTGAACCGTCACACTACCTTGGGTGTAGCATGGTGAACCATCACACTACCTGGGTGTAGCATGGTGAACCATCACACTACCTGGGGTGTAGCATGGTGAACCATCACACTACCTGGGGTGTAGCATGGTGAACCATCACACTACCTGGAGTGTAGCATGGTGAACCATCACACTACCTGGGGTGTAGCATGGTGAACCATCACACTACCTGGGGTGTAGCATGGTGAACCATCACACTACCTGGGGTGTAGCATGGTGAACCATCACTCTACCTGGGTGTAGCATGGTGAACCATCACACTACCTGGAGTGTAGCATGGTGAACCATCACATTACCTGGGCTGTAGGATGGTGAACCATCACACTACCTGTGGGTGTGTAGCTACCTGGAGTGTAACATGGTGAACCATCACACTACCTGGAGTGTAGCATGGTGAACCATCACTCTACCTGGGGTGTAGCATGGTGAACCATCACACTACCTGGGGTGTAGCATAGTGAACCATCACACTACCTGGGGTGTAGCATGGTGAACCATCACACTACCTGGGGTGTAGCATGGTGAACCATCACACTACCTGGGGTGTAGCATGGTGAACCATCACACTACCTGGGGTGTAGCATGGTGAACCATCACACTACCTGGGGTGTAGCATGGTGAACCATCACACTACCTGGGGTGTAGCATGGTGAACCATCACACTACCTGGGGTGTAGCATGGTGAACCATCACACTACCTGGGGTGTAGCATGGTGAACCATCACACTACCTGGGGTGTAGCATAGTGAACCATCACACTACCTGGGGTGTAGCATGGTGAACCATCACACTACCTGGGGTGTAGCATGGTGAACCATCACACTACCTGGGGTGTAGCATGGTGAACCATCACACTACCTGGGGTGTAGCATGGTGAACCATCACACTACCTGGGGTGTAGCATGGTGAACCATCACACTACCTGGGGTGTAGCATGGTGAACCATCACACTACCTGGGGTGTAGCATGGTGAACCATCACACTACCTGGGGTGTAGCATGGTGAACCATCACACTACCTGGGGTGTAGCATGGTGAACCATCACACTACCTGGGGTGTAGCATGGTGAACCATCACACTACCTGGGGTGTAGCATGGTGAACCATCACACTACCTGGGGTGTAGCATGGTGAACCATCACACTACCTGGGGTGTAGCATAGTGAACCATCACACTACCTGGGGTGTAGCATGGTGAACCATCACACTACCTGGGGTGTAGCATGGTGAACCATCACACTACCTGGGGTGTAGCATGGTGAACCATCACACTACCTGGGGTGTAGCATGGTGAACCATCACACTACCTGGGATGTAGCATGGTGAACCATCACACTACCTGGGGTGTAGCATGGTGAACCATCACACTACCTGGAGTGTAGCATGGTGAACCATCACACTACCTGGGGTGTAGCATGGTGAACCATCACACTACCTGGAGTGTAGCATGGTGAACCATCACACTACCTGGGGAGTGTAGCATGGTGAACCATCACACTACCTGGAGTGTAGCATGGTGAACCATCACACTACCTGGGGTGTAGCATGGTGAACCATCACACTACCTGGGGTGTAGCATGGTGAACCATCACACTACCTGGGGTGTAGCATGGTGAACCATCACACTACCTGGGGTGTAGCATGGTGAACCATCACACTACCTGGGGTGTAGCATGGTGAACCATCACACTACCTGGGGTGTAGCATGGTGAACCATCACACTACCTGGGGTGTAGCATGGTGAACCATCACACTACCTGGGGTGTAGCATGGTGAACCATCACACTACCTGGGGTGTAGCATAGTGAACCATCACACTACCTGGGGTGTAGCATGGTGAACCATCACACTACCTGGGGTGTAGCATGGTGAACCATCACACTACCTGGGGTGTAGCATGGTGAACCATCACACTACCTGGGGTGTAGCATGGTGAACCATCACACTACCTGGGGTGTAGCATGGTGAACCATCACACTACCTGGGGTGTAGCATAGTGAACCATCACACTACCTGGGGTGTAGCATGGTGAACCATCACACTACCTGGGGTGTAGCATGGTGAACCATCACACTACCTGGGGTGTAGCATAGTGAACCATCACACTACCTGGGGTGTAGCATAGTGAACCATCACACTACCTGGGGTGTAGCATGGTGAACCATCACACTACCTGGGGTGTAGCATGGTGAACCATCACACTACCTGGGATGTAGCATGGTGAACCATCACACTACCTGGGGTGTAGCATGGTGAACCATCACACTACCTGGGGTGTAGCATGGTGAACCATCACACTACATGGGGTGTAGCATGGTGAACCATCACACTACCTGGGGTGTAGCATGGTGAACCATCACACTACCTGGGGTGTAGCATGGTGAACCATCACACTACCTGGGGTGTAGCATGGTGAACCATCACACTACCTGGGGTGTAGCATGGTGAACCATCACACTACCTGGGGTGTAGCATAGTGAACCATCACACTACCTGGGGTGTAGCATGGTGAACCATCACACTACCTGGGGTGTAGCATGGTGAACCATCACACTACCTGGGGTGTAGCATGGTGAACCATCACACTACCTGGGGTGTAGCATGGTGAACCATCACACTACCTGGGGTGTAGCATGGTGAACCATCACACTACCTGGGGTGTAGCATAGTGAACCATCACACTACCTGGGGTGTAGCATAGTGAACCATCACACTACCTGGGGTGTAGCATGGTGAACCATCACACTACCTGGGGTGTAGCATAGTGAACCATCACACTACCTGGGGTGTAGCATAGTGAACCATCACACTACCTGGGGTGTAGCATAGTGAACCATCACACTACCTGGGGTGTAGCATAGTGAACCATCACACTACCTGGGGTGTAGCATAGTGAACCATCACACTACCTGGGGTGTAGCATAGTGAACCATCACACTACCTGGGGTGTAGCATAGTGAACCATCACACTACCTGGGGTGTAGCATGGTGAACCATCACACTACCTGGGGTGTAGCATGGTGAACCATCACACTACCTGGGGTGTAGCATAGTGAACCATCACACTACCTGGGGTGTAGCATGGTGAACCATCACACTACCTGGGGTGTAGCATGGTGAACCATCACACTACACTACCTGGGGTGTAGCATGGTGAACCATCACTCTACCTGGGATGTAGCATGGTGAACCATCACACTGCCTGGGGTGTAGCATGGTGAACCATCACACTACCTGGAGTGTAGCATGGTGAACCATCACTCTACCTGGGATGTAGCATAGTGAACCATCACACTACCTGGGGTGTAGCATGGTGAACCATCACTCTACCTGGGTTGTAGCATAGTGAACCATCACACTACCTGGGCACTCTACCTGGGATGTAGCATGGTAGAACCATCACACTACACCAGGCATGGGGTGGCATGGTGAACCATCACTCTGCCTGGGGGATGTGGCATAGGTGAACCATCACACTACCTGGAGGGGTGTAGCATGGTGGAACCATCACTCGACAAGGTGTGGCCATGGTGAACAAATACACTACCTGTAAAGGGGTCTGCAGTGGAACCATCACACTATGGAGTGCAAGCCATGCCAGACCATCCCTTGCACCTGCGGGGCCTGGGATCAGCAGGCATGGTGGAACCATCACACTACACAGGAGTGTAGCATAGGTGAACCACATCACACCACACTAAGGCTGTGGCATTGAGTGAAGCCATCACTCTACTGATGTTGGCCATGATGAGGGCATACACTAACCTTGGGGGTAGCATAAAGGTGAACCATCACTCTACCTTGGATTGGCCATGAGGGGTGAACCATCACTTACACAATTGTGGTAGCAACCGTTGAACCATCACTCTACCTGGGATGTGGGCATTACTTGAACCATCCACTGCACCTGAGAGGTGTAAGCCATAGTGAGTGTCACACTGCCTGGGAATTGGTAACATGGTGAACCATCTCCTACCTGGGGTCTGCCTGGAGGTGACATCACTCCCCTGGGATGCAGCGGACCCTTGAACCTTCACACTACCATGGTGTAGGCATGAACCATCACTCACACCACCTGGGATGTGGCATGGTGAACCATCACACCACCTGGAGTGTAGCCATGAGTGAACCATCCCTCTGCCTGGAGTGGTAGTGAACCATCCACTACCTGGGTGTAAGCCATGAGTGAACAATCACCTACCTGGAGGGGTGCTGGCATGGTGAACCATCTCTGCCTGGGATGTAACCATGGTGAACATCACTACCTGGGGTGTAGCATGAGTGAACCATCACACCTACCTGGGATATAGCCATGGATGAACATCCACACTACCCTTGAAATTCTTAACCATGGTGAACCATCCACTACCTGGAGTGGGGCAGCATGGATGAACCATCACACTACCTGGGATGTAGCATGATGAACCATCACAACTACCTGGGATGTAGCATAGTGAACCATCACTCTACCTGGGATGTTAGCCATGGTGAACCATCACTACATAGGAATTGTAGCATGGTGAAGAACCATCCGCACTACCTGGGGATGTAGCATAGGTGAACCATCACTACCTGGTGGTATGCGTGTAGTGAACCATCACACCACTACCTGGAGTGTGATGAACCATCAACTCACCACCTGGGATCCTGGCAATGGTGAACCATCACACTGCCTGGGTGTAGCATAGTGAACCATCACACCACCTGGGGTGCCAGCCATGGTGGAACCATCACTCTACCTGGGATGTAGCATGGTGAACCATCAACACTACCTAGAGTGTAGCATGGTGACATCCCACTCCTACCTGGGATGTAAGCATGGTGAACCATCACACTGCACAGGGTATATGTAGTGAACATCACCTACCTGGGAGTGCTAGCATGGTGAATATCAACCACTACACAGAGGGTGCTGGTGAACCATCACACTACCTGGGGTGTGCATGGTGAACCATCACTCTGCCTGGGGATGTAGGCATGAAGTGGTCCATCCACCACTCTACCTAGGATGTAGCATGGTGAATTAACCCATGCACTACCTGGCAGTGGGTTGGCATGGTGAACCATCACTCCTACCTGGGGAGTGTAGTGGTGGAACCATCACACTACCTGGAGTGGTGGCAACCAGTGAACCATCCACCTGGGCCTGGAGTGTAGGCATTGGTGAACCATCACTCCACTGAGATGCCGCACCAGTGGAACCATCCACTACCTGGAGTGTAACATAGTGAATATAACACTACCTGGTGTAAGCATAAAGTGAACCATCCTCTACCAGGGTGCATGGTGAACCATCACACTCCTGGGAATTTGTGTAGCATGGTTGAACCATGCCTCCTGGGATGGGATCTTGGCATGGTGAACCATCTGCACCACACCTGGAGGGGTGTAGGCATAGTTGAACCATCACTCTACCAAGGAGTGTAGCATGGTGAACCATGCACTACCTGGGTATAGCCATGGTAGTTTTTCATCGCACTACCTGGAGTGTCAGTGGTGAACCATCACTCTACCTGGGATGGGTAGCATGGTGGAACCATCACACTACCTGGAGTGTAGCATAGGTGAACCAACCACTCACCTATGGGGTCTGGCATGGTGAACCATCACGCTACCTGGGGTGTAAGCCATCTGAACCATCACGGCTACCTGGGGTGTAGCATAGGTGAACCATCACTCACCTGGGATGAAGCCATGGTGAACCATCCCTTTCTACCTGGAGTGTAAGCCATGGTGAACCCATCTCACTCTACCTGGAGTGTGTGGTGGGGAACCATCCTCTTACCTGGGATAGGCATGGTGAACCAATCCCACTCTGCCTGGGTGCTTGGCATCCTGAGCCATCTCTGGAGTGTAGCATGGTTGAACCATCCGCCACTACTGGAGGTGCAGCATGGTGAACCATCCTCCTACAGGGGGATGCCAGCATGGTGAATCCATCACTCTACCTAGAGGGAGTGTAGCATAGGTGAACCATAACACTACCTGGGGACCTGGGCATGGTAGAACCATCACACACTGCCTGGGGGTGGTATGGTAAGCCCATCACACCTACCTGGGGTGGGCATGGTGAGCAATACACTCTACCTGGGATGCTTGGCATTGGTGAACCATCAACACTACCTGGAGGGGTGTGGCACCATTGAACCATCCCACTCTACCTGGAGGTGTAAGCCATGAGGCCAGACCATCACTCTACCTGGGGATGTAGCATAGGTGAACCAATCCACCTGACCACAGGTGTTAACATGGTGAACCATCCGGGCACTGCCTGGAGTGCGGCATGGTGAACCCATCCACTACCCTGGGATCCTAGCATGGTGAACCATCACAACTACCTGGGGTGTAAGCCATGTGTACACCATCCTCACCTGGGGTGTAGCATGGTGAACCATCACACACCTGGGAGTTAGCCATGGTGAACCATCCACACCCCTGGGGTGTAGCATGGTGAACCATCACACCTGGGCTGTAACATGGTGAACCATCCACACTTCCTGGGGTGTAGCATGGTGAACCATGTCACACTACCTGGGATATGGCATGGTGAACCATCAACCTACCTGGAGTGGTAGCAATGGCGAGCCCATCCTCTACCAGGGCAGGTGTAGCATGGATGAACCATCACACTGCTACCTGGAGATGTAGGGCATGGATGAACCATCACCTTGCCTGGGGTGTAAGATGAAGGTGAACATCAACCTGCCTATGGTTGGCATAGTGGAACCATCACACTACCTAGGGTGGAGAATGTCACACCTACCTGGGCTGTAACATGAGTGGAACCATCCACACCTCCTGCAGAGGTGTGGCCAGGGTGGGAACCATCCACACTGCCTGGGATGGTAACGCTGGTGAACCAATCCACTACACAGGATCTTGGCCATGGTGGGAACCATCCTGGGGTGTAGGCATGGTGAACCATCACACTACCTGGGACTGTAAGCATGGATGAACCATCACCACCTACTACAAGGGTGTAGGCATGGTGAACCATCCCACACTTACAGGGTGTAGCCATGGGTGAAGACCATCACCACCTGGGGTGTAAGCCATAGGCTGAACCAATCACTCTACCTGGGGATGTAGGCATGGTGAACCATCACACTGCAGTGTACCATGGGGTGAACCATCACTCTGGCCTGGAGCTGTATAGGTGAAAGGCCATCACACTACCTGGAGTGCAACCATGGTGAACCATCACTCTGCCTGGGATGTAGCATGGTGAAGCCATCCACTACCTGGAGTGTAACCATAGTGGAACCATAACACTACCTGGGGTGTAGCATGGTGAACCATCACTCTTACCTGGGGTGTGGCATGGTGAACCATCATACCTGAGGGTCTAACACCAAGGTGAACCATCCTTCTACAACCAGGATGTGGCATGAGTGAACCATCTACTACCTGGGTGTAGCCATGGTGGGAAACATCCTCTGCCTGGGAGGCATAGGTGAACCATCACTACTACCTAAGGATTGTAAGCATGGTGAAGAACCATCCACCACCAGCACCTGGAGTGCAGCATGAAGGTGAACCATCACTCCTAGGATGTAGCGCAGTGAACCATCCACTAACTGGCAGGTGTAGCATGGTGAAGCCTATCCTCCTACCTGGGATAGCATGGGTGAACCATCCAGCACTACCTGGTGTAAGCATTGTTGAACCATCACACTACCTGGGGATGCCAGCATGAGGTGAACCATCACCACTACACCAGGTGTGGCAATGGTGGAACCATCACTACCTGGGATGAGGCACATGGTGAACCCATCCACACTACTGCCAGGGGGTGTAGCATGGTGAACCATCACACTACCTGGGGTGTAGGCATGCTGAACCATCACTCTAACCTGGGATGGTGGCATGGTGAACCATCCCCCACACTTACCTGGAGTGGTAGCATGGTAAGGGAACCATCACACTACCTCAGGGATGTGGCATGGTGAACCATCACACTACCTGGGGTGTAGGGCATGGTGAACCATCACTCTGCACACAGGTTGGCAACCATGGTGAACCAATCACTCTACCTGGGATGGGGCATGGTAAACCATCCACTGCCTGGAGTGTAACATGGTGAACCAATCCACTCCCTACCTGGAGGTGTAGCATGGTGAACCATCACACTACCTGGGTGTAGCATGGTGAACCATCACACTGTACCTGAAGGGTGCAGGCATGGTGAACCAACTCACACTACCTGGGATGGGGTAGGCATGGTTGAACCAATGCCATCACTGCCTGGAGTGTGGGCATAGTGAACCATCCACACTTACCTGAGATTGTAGCATCTGAACCATCCTTCCTACAGGGGTGTAGCATGGTGGAACCATGTACACTAACCTGAGTGTAACATAGTAGACCACATCACTCTATAGGGATGTAGCATGGTGAGCCAATCCACCACTACACCCAGAGTGTAGCACGTTGAACCATCCTCTACCTGGGATGTAAGCATTGTCCCAACCTATCCCATGGGCCTGGGGTGGCATGGTGAAGCCATCCACTCTACCTGGGATGTAGGCATGGTGAACCAGCCACTGGGGTGTAAGCCATGGTCAAGCACTCATCTACCTGGGGATGTAGCATTGGTGAACCATCACACTACCTGGGAGTGCAGCATGAGTAGAACCATCACTTTCTACCTGGGATGCCAGCCATGGGGTGAACCATCACACACTGGGTGTGGCCATGAGTGAACCATCCTCTACCTGGAGTCCTAGGGGCATGGTGAGCCATCACCTGGAGTGTAAGCAATGGCGAACCATCCTACCTGGGAGTGCAGCATAGGTGAACCCGTCCACTCTACCTGGGTGTAGCATGGTGAACCATCACACTACCTGGGGGTGTAGCATGGTGAACCATCACACTGCCTGGGGTGCTGCATACCTGAACCATCACACCTTAACCTGGGGTGGCATAGTGAACCATCACACTTACCTGGGGATGCTTAGCATGGTGAACCATCCTCCTACCTGGGATGTAACCGTGAACCATCACACACTACCTGGAGTGCAACACAATTAAGCCATAACCACTACCTGGAGGTGCTGGCATGAGTGAACCTATCCACATACCTGGGGGTGGTAGCATGGTGAACCATCCGCTACCTGGGATGGTAGCATGGTAGTGCATCACACTACCTGGAGTGTAGCATGGTGAGAAACCATCCACTCCTACCTGGGTGGCATGGTAGACCATCACACACTGGCAGGTGTAGCATGGTGAACCATCACTCTACCTGGGATGTAGCATGGTTGAACCATGTCTACCTGGAGTGTAGCATGGTAGACCATCCACTCTGCCTGGGATGTAAGCAACATAATGAACCCATCCACCACTACCTGAGATGTAACATGGTGAACCATCCACCTCCTGGAGTGCTGGCATGGTGAACCATCACCTCGACCTGGGATGCCAGGCATGGTGAACCATCCCACACTACCTGAGGTGTAGCCATAGTGGGAACCATCACTACCAGGGTGGCATGGTGAACCATCCCACACTACCTGGGGATGTAGCATTGGTGAACCATCCACTACCTGAGGTGCAGTGAACCATCACACGGACCTGGAAAACATGACATGGTGTTCAACATCACGCACTTCCTGGGGTGTAGCCATGTTGGAACCATCACTACCTGGGATGCCAGCATGGTGAACCATCACACCTACCTGAGGGATGTAGCATGGTGGAACCATTACACTACCTGGGATTGTAGCCATGGTGAACCATCACTACCTGGGCTGTAACATTGGGTGAACATTCAGCACTTCCTGGGGTGGCATGGTGAACCATCACTACCCTGAGGTGTAGCATGTGAACCACATCCACCACCTGGGGTGTAGCATGGTGAGCCATCCCCACTGCCTGGGCTGTAACCATTATGAACCATCACTTACCTGGGGTGGCAGCATGGTGAGAACCATCACTTCTGGGGTACCATGGGTGAACCACCACTACCTGGGGTGTGCATGGTGAACCATCACCACTACCTGGAGTGTAGCATGGATGAAGCCATCACTCAGCCTGGAGTGTAACCATGGTGGAACCATCCCACTGCACACCTGGGGTGGCATGGTGAACCATCACTTACCTACTGGGTATGGGAATGGATCAGACCATCACACTGCCTGAGATTAGCCAGGCATAATTATGCAACCATCACACTACCTGGAGGTGTAGCATAGTGAAAGAACCATCACACTACACCAGGGTGGGGTAGGCATGAAAGGTGAACCATCACACTGCCTGGGATGCCAGCATGGTGAACCATCACCACTCTACAAGGGTGCTTTGGCATGGTGAACCATCACCACTACACCAGGCACCTTAACCATGGTGAACCATCACACTTCCTGGTGTAGCATGGTGAACAACCAATCTTTCCCCTGGGATGTGGCATGGTGAGCCATCACACTACCTATAGTGTTGGCATGGTGAACCATCCTCTGCCTGGGATGTATGGTGAACCATCACGCACTATAAGTGTGGCATGGTGAACCATCACTCTAACCTTAGTGTAGCATAGTTGAACCATCACTCTACCACCAGGGATGTAGCATTAGTGAACCATCACCCCACTGCCTGGGTGCAGCCATGGTGAAGCCATCACTCTACTAGGATGAGGCATGGTGAACCATCCACTACCTGGGGTGCATGGTGAACCATCACTCCTGGGATGGCATGGTGAACCTCCAGCCTGGGGTGTAGCCATTGTGAACCATCCTACCTGGGGCCTGGGATGCCAGCATGGTGAACCATCACCTACCCCCTGGAGTGTAGCCATGGCCAAGGACCATCACTCTACCTGGGACATAAGCATTAGTGAACCATCACACTACCTGGGGTGTAGCATGGTGAACCATCCTCTACCTGGGGTGTGGCATGGTGAACCATCACTCTACCTGGGATGTAGCATGGTGAACCATCAACCACTTCCCTGGTGTAGCATGGTGAACCATCACTCTGCCTGGAGTGCCTTGGCATGGTGAGGCCATCACACCACACACCTGGAAGTGTAGCATGTTGAACCATCACACTACCTGAAGTGCAGGGCATGGTGGAACCATCCTCCTCACCTGGGATGTAAGCCATGGTGAACCATTGCACTACACCTGGGTGTGGCATAGGTGAACCATCCACCTGGGTGTAGCATGGTGAACCATCCTCTACCTGGGGTGTAGCATGGTGAACATCACACCTACCTGGAGGTGCAGCATGGTGAACCATCACTCTACCTGGGATGTAGCATGGTGAACCATCACACCTACCTGGTGGGGTGCGGTTCCAGACCATCACTCTACACTGGATGTAAGCCATTGTGAACCATCATACTACCTGGGTGGGTACTGTGATGATCCATCCCTTCCTGGGATGTAGCAAGCCGGAACCATCACACCTACCTGGGGTGTAGCATGGTGAAGGCATCACTCACCTGAAGATGTAAGCCATTGTGAACCATCACACCTACCTGGGGTGTAGGCATAGTGAACCATCACTCTAACCTGGGGATGGCATGGTGAACCATCTGCACTACCTGGAGTGTAGCCATATTGAACCATCCCTCCACCTGGAGTGTAGCATGGTGAACCATCACTGCCTGGAGTGTAGCCATGGTGGGAACCATCCCACCTGGGTACAGCATGGATCAGAACCATCCACTCCTACCTGGGTGTAGCCATGGTGGGAACCATCACTACCTGGGGTGTAGGCATGGTGAACCATCACACCTACCTGGGGTGTAGCATGGTGAACCACTCACACTGCACCAGGGAGGTGTAGCATGGTGAACCATCCTCTACCTGGGATCAGCACCTTAGGGGTGAACCATCACTCTACCTGGGGATGGTGGCATGGTGAACCATCACACTGCCTGGAGTGTAGCCATGGTGAACCATAGCACTAACATAGGGTGTGGCATGGTGAACCATCACACTGCCTGGGGTGTGGCATACCTGGGATTATTATGCACCAGGATGGCAATGGTGAACCTATCACACTACCTGGAGGGTGTGGCATGGTGAACCATCCTCTACCTGGGTGCCAAGCCGTGGTTATCACACCTACCTGGAGGGGTGTAGGCATGGTGAACCATCACCTCTGCCTGGGATAGTAGCATGTTGAACCATCCCTTTTCCTGGAGTGTAGGTGAATCCATCATACTACCTGGGATCAGCAGCATAGGTGGAACCATCACTCTCTACTTTTTGCCTGGTGTATGGTGAACCATCACTACCTGGGTGGCATGTTGAACCATCACACGGGACCTGGGTGCAGCATGGTGAACCATCACACTACCTGGAGTTGCCAGCATGGAATGAATCCACTCTACCTGAGGGGATGTAGCATGGTGAACCATCACACTACCCCTGGAAGTGTAAGCATGGTGAACCATCAACTCTCCTGGGTGTGGCCATGGTGAACCATCACACTACCAGGGATTAACATAGGTGAACCATAGCACTACCTGAATTGGCCATGGTGATATCACTCTATGAGTTGTAAGCATGAGTGAACCATCCCACCTCTACCTGGGATGGGTATGGTGGGACATGCACTACACCTGGAGGTGTAAGCCATGTTGATCCACAACTCTACCTGGTGCCAGGGCATGGTGGAACCATCACTCTGCCTGGAGTGTAGCATGAAGTGAACCATCCTCTACCTGGGATGGCATATTGAACCATCACTACCTGGGAGTTGTAACAGCGGTGAACCATCTGCACCACCACAGTGCAGCATGGTGAACCATCCTCTACACCAGGATGTAACCATGGTGAGGTATCACTACCAGGGTGTGGCATAGGTGAACCATCACACTACCTGAGGGTGTAGCATAGGTGAACCAACCATCCACTACCTGGGATGTTGGCATAGTGGTATCCACCTACACAGGGAACTGTAGTGAACCATCACACCTGGGCTGTAACATGGTGAACCAACCATCCCACACTTACCTGGGATGGGTAAGCATGGGAACCATCACTACCTGGGATGCCAAGCCATGGTGAACCATCACCTACCTGGGGATGTAAGGCATGGTGGATAGAACCATCACTACCTACCAGGGGTGTAGCATGGTGAACCATCACACTGCCACCTGAGGGTGCCTTAGCATGGGCGAACCTTAAATAATATCTCACACTACCTGGGGTGTGGCATGGTGAACCATCACGCCTGGGGCCACCTGGGGTGTAGCATGGTGAACCATCCACACTACCTAAACAGTTCATGTATGGTGAACCATCCACTACCTGAGCTGTAACCATTGGCAGGACATCACACTTCTGGGGTGTATGGCATGGTGAACCATCACACTTACCTGAGGATTATGCTGGTGAACCACCTGCACACTACTATAAGGTGGTAGCATGGTGAACCATCACTACCATGGAAGTGCAGCATAGGTGAACCATCACCTCTACCTGGGAGTGTAGCATGGTGAACCCATCACACTACCTGGGGGTGGCATGGTGAACCATCACTGCACGGAGTGTAAGGATGATGAACCATCAACACTACCTGAGGGGTGCATAAATTATGCATCCACTGCAACCAGAGGTGCAGCATAGTGAACCCATCACACTACCTCAGGGATGTGGCATGGTGAACCATCCCACTCCTACCTGGGGTGTAGCATGTGAACCATCACACTACCTGGGCTGTGGCACCATGGGTGAACCATCACTTTATAGGGTGTAGCATGGTGAACCATCACACTCCTGGGATGTACATGGTGGGAACCATCACCTACACAGGTAGCATGAGTGAACCATCACTCTCTACCTGAGATGTGTGGTAGAACCATCACACCACCTGGAGTGCATAGGTAGCTCCATCACTCTACCTGGGTGTAGCAGGTGAACCATCACTCTACCTGGGATGTAGCATAGGTGAAGCCATGCACTGGAGTGTAGCATGGTGAACCGTCACTCTGCCTGGGATGGCATGGTTGAGCCATCACCACTACCCCTATGGGGTGTGCGCAGGTGAACCATCACTCTTTCTGGGATATGGCATGGTGAAGCCATCACTACGCCAGGGGTGGGTGCGCCCCCATGAACCATCACTCACCCTGGAGGTGTTCAATGGCCATGGGTGAACTATCACGCACCACCTGGGAGTGTAGCATGGTGAATCCATCACTCTACCTGGGATGCCTGGCATGGGTGAACCATCCACACTACCGCAGGGTGTGGCATGGTGAACCATAACATCTACCTGGGGATGTAGCGCATGGTTGTTCATCCAACCACTGCAGGAGTGTGGCATGAGTGGAACCATCCACTCCTACCCAGGGGTGTGGCATGGTGAACCATCACTACCTGGAGTGTAACCATGGGGTGAACCATTCACACTACCTGGAGTGCAGCAATGATGGGCCATCCCACCTCTGCACCTGGGATGTGGCATGGTGAACCATCACTACCTGGGTGTGTACGTTGAACCATCTCTACCTGGGATGCATTGTGAACCATCACTACCTGGGGTGTGCATGTGAACCATCTCTAGGGATGTAGCATGGTGAACCATCACACAATGGGGTGTAGCATGGTGAACCATCCTCACCTGGGATGTTAGCATGAACCATCACACTACCTGGGGTGTAGCATGTGAACCATTCTACCTGGATGTACAGGTGAACCATCACTACCTGATGTACATGTGAACCATCACTCTACCTGTGTGCATGGTGAGCCATCACATACCTGGGATGTAGCATGGTGAACCATCACACTACCTGTGCAGGCATGGTGAACCATCACTCTGCCTGGAGTGCCAGCATGGTGAACCATCAGCATGGTGACCTGGGATGAGCATGGTGAACCATCACTACCTGTGTGGTGAACCATCACACTACCATGCAGCATGTGAACCATCTCTACCTGGGATGTAGCATGGTGAACCATCACACTACCTGGGATGTGGCATGAACCATCACTCACCTGGGTGTAGCATGGTGTGACTCTCAGGGTGCACATACAGGGATGTAACATGGTGACACTCACTACCTGGGATGTAGCATGGTGAACCATCACACTACCTGTGCAGCTGTGAACCAGCACCCATGGTGTAGCATGGTGAACCATCACACTACCTGGGATGTGCAGATGAACCATCACACAGGGTGTGGTGAACCATCACTACCTGGATGTGCATGGTGAACCATCATGCACACTAAGGGGTGTGCATATGGAACCACACACTACCGGGGTGTAACATGGTGAATCATCACTCTACCTGGGATGTAGCATGGTGAACCATCACTCTACCTGGGATGTATGGTGAACCATCACTAGTGTATGGTGAACCATCACTCTACCTGGGTGTAGCATGGTGAACCATCACTCTGCATTTAGCATGGTGAACCATCACTACTGACTATGTAGCATGGTGATATCACTCCTACCTGGGATGTGCATGGTGAACCATCACTACCTGAGTGTAGCATAGTGAAATAACACTACCTGGGGTGTAGAACCATCACACTAGGGGTGCAGCATGATGAACCTATAGGGGATGTAGCATGGTGAACCATCACACTACCTGGGGTGTAGCATGTGAACCACACTCTACCTGAGTGGTGAACCATCATACCTGGATGTGGCATGGTGAACCATCACACACCTGGAGTGTACATGGTGAACCATCACTCTACCTGGGTTTGCTGGTGAACCATCTCTACCTGGGATGTGCATAGGTGATCACACTATGGACGTAGCATGGTGAACCATCACTACCTGGGGTGAGCATGGTGACATCACACCTACTGGGATCTGCCATGAGTGCATGAACCTAACACTGAGGGGTGTAGCATGATGAACCATCACTACCTCCTGTAACATGGTGAACCATCACACTCCTAGGTGTTGCAGGTGAACCATCCACACCTGGATGTGCATGGTGAACCATCACTACCTGTGTGATGGTGAACCATCTCTGGAAGTGTGCATGGTGAACCATCTCACCTGGATGTAGTGTGAACCAGTCACACAACCATGTAGGTGGTGAACCATCACACCTACCTGTGTAGCATGTGAACCATCAACTGGTGTGCAGGTGAACCATCACTACCTGGGGTGTAACATATGGAACCATCTGCACTCCTGTGCAGGTGAACCATCACTACCTGGGGTGTAGCATGGTGAACCATCCTACCTGGGGTGGGGGTTAACATGGTGAACCATCACTACCTGGGATGTAACATGGTGAACCATCCCCTCACTCCACAGGGTGCCATAGTGTGAACCATCCACACACCACCTGGGATGTAGATGTGAACCATCACACTACCTGTAGCATGGTGAACATCGGGCTCTGCCATGGAGGGGTGTGGTGGTCCATCACACTACTGGAATGGTGAGGGGTGATGACTGCCATCACTAGGGTGTAGATGGTGAACCATCACACTATGGGGTGTAGCATGATGAACCATCACACTAACCACCTGGGGTGTGGCATGGTGAACCATCACACTACCAGGGGCTGTAACATGGTGAACCATCACCTCTGGGGGTATATGAGTGAACCAATCACTGGGGATGTGGCATGGTGGAAATCACTATAGGATGTGCATGTGAACCATCCCACACTCAGGGGTGTGCATGGTGAACCATCACACTACCAGTGTGGCATGGTGAACCATCACTACCTGGGGAGTGCATGAGTGAACCATCACTACCTATGTAGCATGGTGAACCATCTCTACCTGGGGATGTAGCATAGTGAACCATCACTGGGGTGTAGCATGGTGGCCATCCCCTACACTACTGCATAGGGGTGTGGCATGGTGAACCATCCTCTACTATGGGTCTGCATGGTGAACCATCACTACCTGGAGTGCAGCATGGTGAACCATCACTCTACCTGGGATGTAGCATGGTGAACCATCACACTACCTGGGAGGGGTGTAGCATGGTGAACCATCACTACCTGGGGTGTAGCATGGTGAACTGTCTCAATTGGGGTGGCATGGTGAACCATCACACTACCAGGGGTGTAGCATGGTGAACCATCACTCTACCAGGGATAACATAGTGAACCATCCTACCTGGAGTGTAACATGGTGAACCATCTCTACCTGGAGTGTAGCATGATGAACCATCATCTACCTGGGATGTGCATGGTGAACCATCACACTCCAGGGTGTGCATGGGTGAACCATCCACCTGGCATGTAACATGGTGAACCATCACACTACCGCCTGGGTGTAGCATGGTGAACCATCACTCTGGGCACCTGGGATATAAGGCATGGTGAACCATCACTACCTGGGGTGTAGCATTGTGAACCATCACTCCTGGGCCTCATGCATGTTGAACCATCACACTACCTGGAGTGCAGCATAGGGTGATCCATCACTCCTGGGATATGCATGGTGAACCATCACTACCGCAGAGGGGTGTAGCATGGTGAACCATCACCTCTACGAGGGGTGTAGCATGGTGAACCATCACACTACACCTGGGATTGTAGCATGGTGAACCATCCCACACTTCCTGGGGATGTAGCATGGTGAACCATCACACTACCTGGAGTGTAGCATGGTGAACCATCACTTACTACCTGGAGTGTGGCATGGTGAACCATCACCTCAGGGTGATGGTGAACCATCACTCTGCCAGGATGTAGCATGAGAACCATCACACTACCTGGAGGGTGTAGCATGGTGAACCATCCACACTACCTGGGGAATGTGCATGGTGAACCATCACTACCTGAGGGTGTGCATGGTGAACCATCACTACCTGGGGTGTAGCATGGATGAACCATCACTACCTGGGCTGTAACATTGTGAACCATCACACTTCCTGGTGGGGTGTAGCGGTGAACCATCACACTACCTGGGATGTGCATGGTGAACCATCACACTAGGGGTGTGGCATGGTGAACCATCACTCCTACCTGGGAATACACATGGTGAACCATCCTGGGCCTGGGGTGTAAGGCATGGTGAACCATCACTCTACCTGGGATGTAACATTGGTGGAACATCACACTACCAGGGAGGGTGTAGCATGGTGAACCATCACACTCCTGGGATGTGGTGTCAACCACCACTACCTGGACTGTAGGTGTGAACCATCACTACCTGGTGTGTAGCATGGTGAACCATCACTCAACCTGGTGTGTAGCATGGTGAACCATCACTACCTGGTGTGTAGCATGGTGAACCATCACTCAACCTGGTGTGTAGCATGGTGAACCATCACACTACCTGGTGTGTAGCATGGTGAACCATCACTACCTGGGAATGTAGCATGGGGGTGAACCATCACACCTGGGGGTGTGGCATGGTGAACCATCACACTATCTGGAAGTGTAGCATAGGTGAACCATCACTCTACCTGGGATGTACATGGTGAACCATCACGGACTACCTGGGATTAGCATGGTGAACCATCACTCTACCTGGGAGGTGTAGCATGGTGAACCATCACTACCTGGGCAAGTGTAACGTGTGACCATCTACACTACCTGGAGTGGAAGAGTAACCATCCTCACCTAGGTGTAGCATAGTGAACCATCACACTATGGAGTGTGCATGGATGAACCTATCTATCACTACCTACCGGGGTGCAGCAGTGAACCATCCCACACCTGCAGGGTGTAGCATAGTGAACCATCACTCTACCTGGAATGTAGCATGATGAACCATCCTCTACCTGGATGTAGCATGGGTGAACCATCCACCACTACTACCTGGGGTGTAGCATGGTGAACCATACTCCTGGGGTGTAGCATAGTAGGTGCATCACGGCACCTGGGAAGAACCATGGAGTGAACCATCACTACCTGGGGTGTAGCATAGTGAATCATCACTCTACCACCTGGGATGTATGGTGAACCATCCTCTACCTGGATGTAGCATGGTGACATACTACCTGGAGTGTAGCATGGTGAACCATCACTCTACCTGGAGTGTGGCATGGTGTTCCATCACCTGGGATGTAGCATGGTCAGAACCATCACACTACCTGGAGGGGTGTACCGTATGTGAACCATCACTCTACCTGGGATGTAGCATGGTGAACCATCACTACCTGGAGTGTGGCCAGTGAACCATCACTCCCACCTGGGATGTAGCATGGTGAACCATCACTACTACCTGATGTAGCATGGTGAACCATCCTCTACCTGGGGTGTAGCATGGTGAACCATCACTCTACCTGGGGATGTAGCATGGTGAACCATCACACCTGCATGTAGCATGGTGAACCATCCACTCCTACCTGGAGTGTAGCATGGTGAACCATCACTCTACCTGGGCTCAGCATGGTGAACCATCACTCTACCTGGGTGTATGGTGGAGCCATCCTCCCCTGGGTGTAGCATGGTGAACCATCACACTATAAATAACATGGTGAACATCCACTCCTGGGCCTGGGATGTGCAACCATCGACCACTACCTGTGAGCATAGTGAACATAACACTACCTGGGGATGTAGCATGGTGAACCATCACTACCTGGGTGTGCATGGTGAACCATCACTACCTTGGGTGTACTGTAGAACCATCACTCTAAGGGATGTAGCATGGTGAACCATCACTACCTGGAGTGTGGCATGGTGAACATCTCCTGGGTGTACATGGTGAACCATCACTCTACCTGGGGATCAGCATGATGAACCATCTGCACCTGGAGTGTACATGACCAGACCACACACCTACCTGGGTGCCTTGCAGCATGGTGAACCATCACTCTACCTGGGATGTAGCATGGTGAACATACTCTGGGGTGTAGCATAGTGAACCATACACTACCTGGGGTGTAGCATGGTGAACCATCACACTACCTGGGGATGTAGCATGGTGAACCATCACCTGGGGGTGAGCATGGTGAACCATCACACTACCTGGGTGCAACATGGTGAACCAATCACACTTCCTGGGGGTGTAGCAGGTGAACCATCACACTACAAGGTGTGTGGTGAACCATCACCTGTGGGTTGTGGCATGTGAACCATCACAACTACATGTGCAGGTTGTAGCATGGTGAACCATCCACACCTGGGAGTGTGGAGAACCATCACTGGGCCTGGGGTGTAGAATAGTGAACTGCATCACACTGCACATAGGGTGTAGCATAGTGAACCATCACACTACCTGGGGGTGGGCATGGTGAACCATCACTACCTGGGCTGTAACATAGTGAACCATCCACACTCTGAAGTGTAACCGAGGGTGAACCATCACACTGGCCTGGGATGTAACATGAGGTGAACCATCTGCACTGGGACCTGTAGCATGGTGAACCATCCTACCTGGAGTGTAGCATGGTGAACCATCACACTACCTGAGGTGTAGCATGGTGAACCATCACACTACCTGGGGTGTAGCATAATGAACCATCACATACGAGGGTGTAGCATGGTGAACCATCACACTACCTGGGGAGATGTGGCATAGGGTGAACCATCACACTACCTGGGGATGTAGCATGTGAACCATCACTACCTGGGATCTGGCAATTGGTGAACCATCCACACCTGGAGTGCAGCATGGTGAACCATCACTCTACCTGGGGATGTAGCATGGTGAACCATCACACTACCTGGGAGGTGTAGCATAGTGAACCATAACACTCAGGGTGTAGCATGGTGAACCATCCTCTGGGAATGTAACATGGTGAACCATCACACTACCTAGGGTGAGCATGGTGAACCATCACTCTACCAGGGATGTGCATGGTGAACCATCACTCACCAAGGGTGTAGTGGTGAACATACACTACCTGGATGTAGCATGGTGAACCATCACTCTACCTGGGGATGCTTAAGCCATGGTGAACCATCACTACTACCTGGATGTAGCATGGTGATCACTCTACCTCTGTGCATGGTGAACCATCACTCTGCCTGGAGTGTAGCATGGTGAACCATCCTCACAAGGGATGTAGCATAGTGAACCATCACTACCTGGGTGTGGCTTGTGTGAACCATCAACACTACCTGGGTGTAGCATGGTGAACCATCACTCTACCTGGGATGTGGCATGGTTGAACCATCACCTACCAGGGTGTAAGGCATAGGTGAACCATCACCACACCTGGGGTGTAGCATGGTGAACCATCACGCCACAGGGATGTAGCATGTGAACCATCACACTCAGAGGTGTAGCATGGTGAACCATCACACTACCTGGGGTGTAACATGGTGAACCATCACACTTACCAGGGATGTAGCCAACATGGAGAACCATCACACTACCAGGGGTGTAGCATGGTGAACCATCCTACCTAACCTGGGAGGGGTGTAGCATGATGAACCATCCCCACTACTACTGGGGATGGTGGCATGGGGTGAACCAACCATCCACACTACTGGAGGGGTGTAGCATGAAGTGAACCATCAACAACTACCTGGGGTGTAGCATGGGGTGACATCACCTCTACCTCAAGGATGTGCATGGTGAACATCCACCTACCTGGGGTGTAACATGGGGTGAACATCCTCTACCCATAGGATGTAGCATGGTGAACCATCACCTGGGGTGTGGCATGGTGAACCATCACACACCTACCTGGGGTGTAGCATGGTGAACCATCACTGCACCACTGAGGGTGTAGCCTGGTGAACCATCCACACCTACACCAAGGGTGCCAGCACATGGTGAACATCCTCTAACACACAGGGATGTAGCATGGTAGGAGCCATCCACTCCTACACCTGCAGGATGCTGGCATGGTGAACCATCCACACCACCTGGAGGGTGTAGCATGGTGAACCATCACTCCTACTGCAAGTGTAGCATGGTGAGAACCATCCCCACTACCTGGAGTGCCAGCATGGTGAACCATCACACTACCTGGAGGTGCAGCATGGTGAACCATCCACCTCTACCTGATCCTGCATGGTGAACCATCAACTCTACCTGGAGTGTAGCATAGTGAACCATAACACTACCTGGGGTGTGGCATGAGGTAGAACCATCACTCTACCTGGGGTGTAGCATAGGTGAACCATCACACTACCTGGGTGTAGCACGGTGAACCATCACTCTACCTGGGATGTAACATGGTGAACCATCACACTACAGATTAATAGTAGGTGAACCATCACTCTGCCTGGGTGTAGCATGGTGAATCATCACTCTACCTGGGATGTAGCATGGTGAACCATCACTACCTGGAGTGTAGCATGGAAGGTGAGCTTCCATCACTACCTGGGGTGTGGCATGGTGAACCATCACCTACCTGGGGTGCAACAGGTGAACCATCACTCTACCTTGGGATGTAGCATGGTGAACCATCCACACACACAAGGGTGTAGCACGGTTGAACCATCACTACCTGGGATGTAGCATTGGTGAACCATCCACACTACCTGAGGTGGCGTAGGTGAACCATCACACCTACCTGGCTGGGCAGCATGATGAACCATCACTCTACCTGGGATGTAGCATGTGAACCATCACCTGGGGTGTAGCATGGTGAAACATCACTCTACCTGGGATGTATGGTGAACCATCACACTCCTGGGGGTGTAACATGGTGAACCATCCACCTACTGGATGTGGCATGGTGAACCAAGCACACTACCTGGGGTGTAGCATGGTGAACCATCACCACCTGGGTGCAGCATGTTGAACCATCACTCTACCTGGGATGTAGCATGGTGAACCATCCACACTAGGGGTGTAGCATGTGACCCATCACACACCTGGGTGTAGCATGGTGAACCATCCACACCACCTGGGGTGTAGCATGGTGAACCATCACCTACCTGGGGAGTGCACATGAATAGGGCCACTCTACCTGGGATGTAACATGGTGAACCATCACACCTACCTGGGGTGTATCATGGTGAACCATCACTACCTGGTGTGTAGCATGGTGAACCATCACACACCTTATGGGGTGTGGAGAACCATCACACCTACTGGGGGTGTACATGGTGAACCACACACTACCTGGGGTGTATGGTGGTCATCACTCTACCTGGGGATGTAGCATGGTGAACCATCACACTACCTGGAGTACAGCATGTGAACCATCCTCTACCTGGGATGTGGCAAGGTGAACCATCACACTAGGGTGTAGCATAATGAACCATCACACCTAGGGGTGCAACAGGTGGAACCATCCCACTCTACCTGGGATGTGGCATGGTGGAACCATCACTACCTGGAGTGTAGCATATGAACCATTAACACTACCTGGGGGTGTAGCATGGTGAACCAATCTCACCTGGGGTGTAGCATGGTGAACCATCACACTACCTAAGGGTGCCAGCATAGTGAACCATCACTCTACCTGGGATGCAGCATGGTGAACCATTCACACTACCTGGAGTGTAGCATGGTGACATCTCTGGGAGCAGCATGGTGAACCATCACTCTACCTGGGATTTAGCATGGTGAACCATCACTCTACCTGGAGTGTAGCATGGTGAGCCATCACACTACCTGGAGTGTAGCATGGTGAACCATCACACTACCTGGAGTGCAGCATGGTGAACCATCACTCTACCTGGGATGTAGCATGGTGAATCGTCACTCTACCTAGAGTGTAGCATAGTGAACCATAACACTACCTGGGGTGTAGCATGGTGAACCATCACACTACCTGGGGTGTAGCATGGTGAACCATCACACTACCTGGGGTGTTGCATGGTGAACCATCACTCTACCTGGGATGTAGCATGGTGAACCATCACACTACCTGGAGTGTAGCATGGTGAACCATCACTCTACCTGGAGTGTAGCATGGTGAACCATCACTCTACCTGGGATGTAGCATAGTGAACCATCACACTACCTGGAGTGTAACATGGTGAACCATCACACTACCTGGAGTGCAGCATGGTGAACCATCACTCTACCTGGGATGTAGCATGGTGAACCATCACACTACCTGGGGTGTAGCATAGTGAACCATCACACTACCTGGGGTG
>NW_027195399.1:2500-5000 GCF_038502225.1 Cherax quadricarinatus
TGTGTGTGTATGTGTGTGTGTGTGTGTGTGTGTGTATGTTAGTTACAATTTTGTCCTTGGCACATGTCGATTAGACACTAGGCCTGTTGTATATGAGCATGTGTGTGTGTGTGTGTGTGTGTGTGTGTGTGTGTGTGTGTGTGTTTGTGTGATGCGTGTGTGTCTGTCATGCGTGTGTGTCATGCGTGTGTGTGATGCGTGTGTGTGTGATGCATGTGTGTGTGTGATGCGTGTGTGTGTGTGATGCGTGTGTTAGTTAGTTACCATTTTGTCCTAGGCACATGTCGATTAGACACTAGGCCTGTTGTAGGTGTGTAGGTGTGTAGGTGTGTAGGCGTGTGTGTGATGTGTGTGTGTGTGATGCGTGTGTGTGTGTGATGCGTGTGGTGGTGAATGGCTGTTGCTGAGGGCGATTGACTGATGATGAGGGTGATTCACTGGTGGTGAGGGTGATGGACTGGTGGTGAGGGTGTTGGACTGGTGGTGAGGGTGAAGGACTGGTGGTGATTGGCTGGTGCTGAGTGTGATGGACTGGTGGTGATTGACTGGTTCTGAGGGTGATGGACCGGTGGTGAAGGTGATGGACTGATGGTGAGGGTGATTGACTGATGGTGAGGGTGATGGACTGATGGTGAGGGTGAAGGACTGGTGGTGAGGGTGAAGGACTGGTGGTGAGGGTGAAGGACTGGTTGTGAGGGTGATGGACTGATGGTGAGGGTGAAGGACTGGTGGTGAGGGTGAAATACTGGTGGTAATGGTGATGGACTGGAGGTGAGAGTGAAGGACTGAAGGTGACTGACCTGTGGTGAGGGTGATTGACTGGTGATGAGGGTGATTGCCTGGTGGCGATTGACTGGTGATTGTGATGAACGACTGACGATTGTGACGAACGATTGACGATTGCGATAAACGACTGACGCTTGTGATGAACGACTGACGATTTTGATGAACGACTGATGATTGTGGTGAACGACTGACGCTTGTTATAAACGACTGGCGATTGTGACGAACTATTGACGATTTTGAAGAACGACTGACGATGTGATGAGCGTCTGATGATTGTGATGAACGACTGACGCTTGTGATGAACGACTGACGATTGTGATGAACGACTGACGATTGTGATGAACGACTGACGATTGTGATGAACGACTGACGATTGTGACGAACGATTGACGATTGTGACGAACGACTGACGATTGTGATGAACGACTGACGATTGTGATGAACGACTGACGATTGTGACGAACGATTGACGACTGTGATGAACTCTTGGTGAGGGTGATGGACTGTTGGTGAGGGTGATGGACTGTTGGTGAGGGTGATGGACTGATGGTGAGGGTGAAGGACTGGTGGTGAGGGTGAAATACTGGTGGTAATGGTGATGGATTGGAGGTGAGAGTGAAGGACTGAAGGTGACTGACCTGTGGTGAGGGTGATTGACTGGTGATGAGGGTGATTGCCTGGTGGCGATTGACTGGTGATTGTGATGAACGACTGACGATTGTGACGAACGATTGACGATTGCGATGAACGACTGACGCTTGTGATGAACGACTGACGATTGTGATGAACGACTGATGATTGGGATGAACGACTGACGCTTGTTATGAACGACTGACGATTGTGACGAACTATTTGATGATTGTGACGAACGACTGACGATGTGATGAGCGACTGATGATTGTGATGAACGACTGAAGCTTGTGATGAACGACTGACGCTTGTTATGAACGACTGGCGATTGTGACGAACTATTGACGATTGTGACGAACGACTGACGATGTGATGAGCGACTGATGATTGTGATGAACGACTGAAGCTTGTGATGAACGACTGACGATTGTGATGAACGACTGACGATTGTGATGAACGACTGACGATTGTGATGAACGACTGACGATTGTGACGAACGATTGACGATTGTGACGAACGACTGACGATTGTGATGAACGACTGACGATTGTGATGAACGACTGACGATTGTGATGAACGACTGACGATTGTAACTAACGATTGACGACTGTGATGAACTCTTGGTGAGGGTGATGGACTGTTGGTAAGGGTGATCGACTGTTGGTGAGGGTGATGGACTGTTGGTGAGGGTGATGGACTGTTGGTGAGGGTGATGGACTGGTGGTGAGGGTGATGGACTGGTGGTGAGGGTAATGGACTGTTGGTGAGGATGATAGACTGGTGGTGAGGGTGATGGACTGGTGGTGAGGGTGATTGACTGGTGGTGAGGGTGATGGACTGGTGTTGAGAGTGATGGACTGATGATAAGGGTGATTGACTGGTGGTGAGGGTGATGGACTGGTGGTGAGGGTGATGGACTGGTGGTGAGAGTAATGGACATGTGGTGAGGATGAGGGTGAAGGAATGGAGGTGAAGGGTGAAGTTCTTGAGAGCCTTGAAGTTCTTGAAGTTCTTGAAGGTCTCGAAGCTCTTGAAGTTCTTGAAGGTCTCGAAGTTCTTGAAGTTCTCGAAGATCTTGAAGTTC